>NC_057802.1:145425086-145431234 GCF_018294505.1 Triticum aestivum
GTCCCCCCTTCTCTCCCCGCCGGCGCCCCCTCTCCCCGAGCTCCGGCCCGAGCCCGAGCCGAACCCTAGCCCGATCCAGATCGGGTCAACGCCGAGGTTGACTTTTCCCCTCCCCCTCGATTTCTCCAAGTCCAGTAATTTTTACATTACATTCCTCTGTTCATTGCATCGTAACTCTCTGCATATAGTTCCGTTTCGTGTGTGTAATATATCAAAATGTTCGCCTCGAGATGCTCTTCATTTTGTTCCATTGCACCATGTTCATTTGAGTCCATCTTGATGCCCAAATATCTGGTGCAAGAGTGCTAGTTGCTGTTATCTGCTGTTACTTATCAGAACTTGGTGATTTGTTATTTTTGTTGCATTTAATCTGTGCATCTTATGGGCATGAGCTCTACATGTGTTTTGATGTATGCCATGCCATATTTACAGAGGTGTATGCCATGTATTTTTGTGATCTCTGTGGTGACTAGCACAAGCATGCAAACTAGGCTTCGTGATGTTTCTGATTTCAGGGACTTGGTAATTTTACCAAGTCTGTGACTGCTGATATTTTGTTGCTATGTATCCATGTGGCTACAGTGAGATCCATGCTTATTTTGATGATGTTCAGTAAGGATGTTTTGTAGATATAGTTTTGATCTATCCATCCATGCCCTTGTTTGCAATTATGGAGTGACATAGCATGACTCAATCTTGCTCTACTTTTGCTATAAAATGTTCCTGGCAGATTGTTTACGTGTGATTCAATTTTGCCAAGCTTGTTGTAGTTGTTTCATACATGATAGGTATTTGCTCTTGCCATGGATAGCTTCATAAACATGCCGTATTTCTGTAGGTATGCTTGTTTTGTAATGCATTGCTTTGTGATGAGTGCATCAAGCTCACAAATATGCCCTCATGATGTCTGTTTCTGCCATGCTCTGTTTTCTGCTAAGTCTGAAACCTGATAACGAAACTTGCTCTGTTTACATGGGTGCCATCATGTCTTATGTACCCTTTTGGCTCATGTTCAGTAAGGGAATTTTGTTATATGCAATCAGTAGATTCATTTCATTCCTTTGTTTGCTATGATCTTTTCCTATAGCATGTTGTTGCATAGCACTAAACATTGCAATCTGATGTTATTTCTGCCATGTCCAGTAATTTGTGCCAAGTCTGTGAACCTGTTATTATTTGCAATCTTGCCATGTCCTTTTGAGCATGTTCTAGTGATTTATGGAGATATCTCAGTGCTCATGTTTTGTCATGCTTTACCTGTACATCACCTCCATGCCTTTTGTTATCATGTTAAGGTGCTGTAGCATATTGTTTTGATGCTTGCAAGATGCCTAGTTGCTGTTTTGAACAGATTGTTGCTATATCTTGTTTGGACTGTATGTGTTGCACCGTTGCTCCGTTTGGAGCATGCTCTATATGAAACTTGCTTAGAATTGCATTTAGTTTCATATTATCATGTTGCATCCATGCCTTGAGTGTGTTTGTTTGATGTTTGAATGCATTTTGCATCAATGCCATGTTTACCTTGTTTTGCTCATATCTTCTAGACCGTAGCTCCGAATCTAATGAACTTTATATGTAACTTGACTAGAATTTCGTGTAGATCATCTTGGTGCATCTTAACTTGCTGTTTAACAACTTGAACATAAGGTTTATTCAGATCTGGACCAATTTCGAAATTTTGCATATGAGGACTTACCGGATTTGTTATATGTTGTTTCCGGCCTCATTTAAACTTGTTTTGTTGTGTTGTTCTTGTATGCATCATCCCTTGCCATGAGTAGCTTCATCTAGCCTTGTCATGCATCATACTTGGTTGAGCATCATGCCTTGTTCTTGTGTGGTGTGTTTACCATGTTGTGTGCTTCTTCTCGATAGTTCCCGTGTCGTTGCGATCGTGAGGATTCGTTCGTCTTCGTGGCTTCATCTTCTTCATGGACACGTTCTTCTTCCTAGCGGGATTTCAGGCAAGATGACCATCACCTTGGATCTCATTACTATCATTGCTATGCTAGTTGCTTCGTTCTATCGCTATGCTGCGCTACCTATCACTTGCTCCTCAAGCCTCCCAAATTGCCATGAACCTCTAACCTTTGTCACCCTTCCTAGCAAACCGTTGTTTGGCTATGTTACCGCTTTGCTCAGCCCCTCTTATAGCGATGCTAGTTGCAGGTGAAGATGAAGATTGCTCCATGTTGGATTATGTTGATGTTGGGATATCACAATATCTCTTATATTATTAATGCATCTATATACTTGGTAAAGGGTGGAAGGCTCGGCCTTATGCCTGGTGTTTTGTTCCACTCTTGCCGCCCTAGTTTCTGTCATACCGGTGTTGTGTTCCTTGATTTTGCGTCCCTTATGCGGTTGGGTGATTTATGGGACCACCTTGACAGTTCGCTTTGAATAAAACTCTTCCAGCAAGGCCCAACCTTGGTTTTACATTTGCCTCACCTAGCCTTTTTCCCTTGGGAGTCGCGCTCTCGAGGGTCATCTTCATTTTACCCCCCCGGGCCAGTGCTTCTCCAAGTGCTGGTCCAAACCGAGCGATGTCCAGCGCCCCCTGGGCAACCAGGGTCTATGCCAACCCGACGTCTGGCTCATCCGGTGTGCCCTGAGAACGAGATATGTGCAGCTCCTATCGGGATTTGTCGGCACATCCGGGCGGTTTTGCTGGTTTTGTTTTACCATCGTCGAAATGTCTTGTAACCGGGATTCCGAGACTGATCGGGTCTTCCCGGGAGAAGGAATATCCTTCGTTGACCGTGAGAGCTTATAATGGGCTAAGTTGGGACACCCCTGCAGGGTATTATCTTTCGAAAGCCGTGCCTGCGGTTATGTGGCAGATGGGAATTTGTTAATATCCGGTTGTAGAGAACTTGACACTTGACCGTAATTTAAAATGCATCAACCGCATGTGTAGCCGTGATGGTCTCTTCTCGGCGGAGTCCGGGAGGTGAACACGGTCTCTGGGTTATGTTTGACGTAAGTAGGAGTTCAAGATCACTTCTTGATCATTACTAGTTGACGACCGTTCCACTGCTTCTCTTCTCGCTCTTATGTGCGTAAGTTAGCCACCATACATGCTTAGTCGCTGCTGCAACCTCACCACTTTACCCCTTCCAGACCCCTTTAAGCTTTGCTAGTCTTGATACCCATGGTAATGGGATTGCTGAGTCCTCGTGGCTCACAGGTTACTACAACACCAGTTGCAGGTACAGGTTTTGCGATGATCATGACACGAGAGCGATGTTGCTTGTTTTGGATTTCTTCTTCTACTTCTTCGTCGATCAGGGGATAGGTTCCAGGCCGGCAGCCTGGGCTAGCAGGGTGGATGTCGTTTGAGCTCCTGTTTGTGTTTCATCCGTAGTCGGATGTTGATCTTATGTATGATGTATTGATGTATTCTTGTGGCATGTGTATGCCTTGTATGTATCCCCATCTATTTTGTAATGTTGATGTAATGATATCCACCTTGCAAAAGCGTGTCAATATGTGGTTCTATCCTTGGTGGGACCTTCGAGTCTCTTTAGGATAGTAACGCATATTGGGCGTGACAAGTTGGTATCAGAGCCTCGACCGACCCTAGGAGCCCCCCTTGTTTGATCGTGTAGTTTGGCCGTTGTTGAGTCTAAAAAAAATTCTGAGTCTAGCTATATCGGAGAGTAGGAATTCTTTGTACTCCTCAGCCCCTTCGTCACTCTGGTGAGAAATCTTGACGTAGGTGTTTCGACTTACTTCTCTTCCCCTTCAAATTTTTCTTCAGGATCACGTGGTTAGTTTTCGTTCGTTGTCCATCCTCTTTTCAATCCGGCGCATCTCTCTTCGAGTGTTTTCGATCCTCGTCATCTTTTGCTAGATTAATCCTCATCTCTTTTCAACCGATGTCGTTTATCCTGTCCGAAGTTGTCCTTGTTTTTCCCACCCGCCCTCCCTTTTTCTTCTCGGAACCGGAGTCCGTAATCGAGTATCCATTCTACTCGTGAGAAATCTTTGCATTCTCTCCTCAATTATTTCAACCGGTGCTTTTCTCTTCAAAGCTATTCGTCGATTTCCCCTTCCAAGTTGCCGTTGTTTTTCCCGCCCTCCCACCCCTTTTATTCCCAGAGCTTGAGTCTCTTTCGAGCATCAATTTCATTCGTACGGAGCTTCTTCAGTTTTTCCTCAATTATTTCAACCGGTGAATTTTTGCCTCGTTCGACATTCTTCATCTCTTTTCTTTTCCGGTGGACTCAATTCAAGTTTTTTCGGTGTTGATCATATTCTTTTCCTTGGATCAAGTGTTTCCCGTTGCTCGTTCCCCTCTCGTCATTTAATCGTTCCGGAGTGATGAAGACATCTCAAGAGATTCGACTGTGTTCGAATTAATTCGAGGTTGTCACCTCATTCTAATATTCCAATTGTTCCGGTGCATCATCTATCTGATCAACAATCCTTTCTTAACCGTGTTTCTTTTTAGTGGGCCCTAACCCACAGGTCTTTTCCCAGGATCTTACCTGACTCTTCTAATTTTCCAGAGCTATTCTCAAATCCTTTTCGAAGTTTGACGCAAGTATGAATTTCATCAGTCAGACGCTTTTCCAATTTCAAATTATTTTCATTGTTGGTTCAACCTCTTCGCTTTTCATTCTCCCGGAGTATCTCAACAATTTTGGTGTTCTTTCTCGTCGTCATTTTCAACATTTGAGAACCGAAGAAGAATTTCTCTTAAATCTTGTCCGTGCTCCTAGAAATTCGCGGTGCTAACTCGATGTTATCCTATCAAATTGTTTCTAGTCGTGTAATTCTTTTCATCCATCCGGAGTATTTCAGGAGTTGCATTCTCTCTCGATCATCGGAAGGCCATCTGTTCAGAAGATTTCTTCGTCCCAAGCTTTCAAATCCGTTCTCCGATTATTCTATATTCATGCCTTTTCGTTCGTCTCCATATTCTTCCGGTGTTTCATTCAAGTATGCTTCTATCAGCTCGTGATCTCTTCTTTCAATTGCATCTTGATTCCCTCATGTATATTCGTGCTTTTCCTATTTTTCCCGGTGAGTCATCCTCCTTCGTCAGTCAATTTTTGAATTCTAACGGTGGTTCATTCTAGACTCTTGTCAAGTTCGATCAAATCCTTTGCTCTTCTAGACTCTTGTTGGTTCTGAGCCAGCAATTCCCTTGCACACCCAGCGAGTGTCTATGGGTGTCACTTACACAAATTATTTCAGCACACATCAAATTTCCTCGAGAAATTATTATGTTGGCTTGTGCTATTTTTCATACACAAGTTACGCGACCACTCGATTGCCCTATGCGCCAACTCCATCGCTACTCAGACTCGGTCACCGTACCGGTCCTAGCTTACTACAACACCGACCTTGTCGCTCTGTCCACTTCAAACACATCCGGCCAACCCCTCTGTGGAATCCTCGACATCGTATCAATGATATAGACCTTGTCAGGCATGAGACTGATAAGTCCCTTTTATAATTAAACTGCACACTTCACTCCTTGCGAGTTTGCCTCTTTTGAGCATCACTCAGAAGCTTCTCCTCATCTTTACTCGAGTCCAACTCGATGAATTACAAATTATCCATTCAAAACTATATTTCTCGTATTCCGGCATGTCCGTTGTCGAAGCCTATAGTATGCTCAGGGGCTATGCCGCACTCAGGAGCTGCAGCTCATTCGGAATGACACTCTCCTAAGTGGTCGAGTACTTCATCACCAGTCAGACCCTTCACCTCAACAAGTGCATTCGATCCGTCACTTTGACAAGTTTCATAATCACCCAGACACTTTGTGCGCCATCTTTGTTCCTACTCAGACTCGGTTGTCGCCCGGTCTTGTTGTGTCGCAGCCACACTACACCGACCTCGTCGCTACATCAGCTTCGAAAGCATCTAGATAACTCCTTAGAGGACCATTAGTGCCACTTGGCTGGACACGTAGTCCTTCACTCGGCCACCTCGCACAGCATCACTCGACTGCCCCGCGCGTCGCCACTCGGTTGTGCACGTCTTCACCACTCGGCCGCCCCACGCGTCGCCACTCGGTTGTGCACATCTTAACCAGTTGTCCGCCCCGCGCGTCGCCACTCTGTTGTGCATGTCTTCGCCACTCGACCGCTTCACGCGTCGCCACTCGGTTGTGCACGTCGTCATCACT
>NC_057802.1:145431643-145506243 GCF_018294505.1 Triticum aestivum
CACATCTTCACTACTTGTCCGCCCCGCGCATCGCCACTCCGTTGTGCATGTCTTCGCCACTCGGCCGCTTCACGCGTCGCCACTCGGTTGTGCACGTCGTCATCACTCCGCCGCCCCGTGCGTCGCCTCTCGGTTGTACACGTCTTCACCTCTCGGCCGCCCTGCACGTCACCACTCGATTGTGCACGTCTTCACCACTCGGCCACCCCGCGCGTCACCACTCGGTTGGTCACCTCATCACCGCTCGGCCGCCCCGCGCGTCGCCAATCGGTTGGTCACCTCATCACTACTCGGTCGCTCTGCGCGTCACCACTCGGTTGGTCACCTCATCACCACTTGGCAGCCTCGTGCGTCACCATCAGTTGGACATATCTTCACCTGTACACCCCCAACACAGGAACGACTAAGTTACTCATATGATCAAACCTCATATCGCACTCTGTAGCAAGCTTACCTCTTTCGAGCATCATTCGGGGGCTGCGCACAGCCGTGGGTCATACCGTCCTTAGGGGTTATGCCCATTTGATCAACCTGTTGATCACATCAGTAATATTTTTTCTGACCATACATGCTCGGTCCGCCAAAGATCTATAAGGGTAGCACCGTCCACTCAGACGATCTCCCAAATCATTACCTAGAGTCATCTTCAGGACTGCAAAAGGGTGAAAACAACGCTCCTCTACGGATACACTTGGCCCTTATTCTAGGCTCCAAGGCGTTAGTTTCGCAAACTTGGACTCAGAGATGGCATGTGCTGGTGTTCCCCCGGGATAATGAGTGGCCTCTCTCCGGAGAGTCAGCCCACACACTAGCCTCGCCACTCGGGTTTCATGGCACGTCCACGTCAGACCACTAGTCTATCTCTTCCGGGAGACATACGAGTGCCACCAAGTTTTTCCTTGCGTGAACATACCCTGATCAGTCGGGAAGCACGTCCACTCGGACAAATATCCCTTTCATGCAAAAATGTGAAAACGAACCTCCTTACGGATACAATGTACTTTTACAAATACACCTTTCATGCAAAAGCTAACGGTCAATGTAAGAAGTACTATTACAACGATTACTCCCTGGAGTATCGAGCTTTTTTCTACAGTCGGCAGTTTCAAGGCCGAATAAATTCGTCGTGCCGAGTGCACAATGATTCACTTGATTGATCCAGTTCCAGGTTGAATTTATTTACAGTGTCAAGTGCACAAAGATCAGTCCGACTGACTCAGCTCCAGACTGAGCTTATTTGCCATGCCAAGCGCTTGAAGATCCATCCGATTGACTCAATTTTAGACTAAAAGATATTTACCGTGTCGACTGCGTGGAGGTTTACCGGGAGACTTAAACCCTCTATCAGACTCATCTAGTCCGACAGAGGCTCGGGGACTACACCCAGTGGGTGCACTTAGCGCGCCCCCACTGGAAGAGAACTCAGAAAGAAACATTTTTGCTCGGTCAAGACCAGCTCCAGATCACTCAAGTACTAAACGACATCTAAGTCGAGGAGAAACATGCTAGACCAATTGTTGGATTTCGAGTTCCGGCAAAACCCTCAAGGTTCGAACACTGGGGTGCGCACAAAGATTCCCCCTACCGAATCACGCCCTCAACCTCACCGCGATCTCTAGGCTTAGCTCGACAAACTCGCAACACAAGAGACACAAGATTTATACTGGTTCGGGCCACTGTTGTGGTGTAATACCCTACTCCAGTGTGGTGTGGTGGATGGCCTCTCGGGCTGAGGATGAACAGTACAAGGGGAAGAACAACCTCCTGAGGTGAGGTGTTGTTGTGCTTGGTGGGTGTGAGTGGGTGAGGATTGCTCAAGATAAGATGCCTCCTACTATGGTGGCTAGCCCTATTTATAGAGGCCCTGGTCCTCTTCCCAAATATTGAGCGAGAAGGGATGCCACAACGGCCAATTTGAAAGGGGACAACTAGTACAAGCTATCCTGACAAAAGTAGTCTTCGCCTGCCAAAGGCTCTGGTGGTGACGCCACCTTGGGCTCCACGGTGACCTCCATCTTTTTGTCCTGCTGGTCTTGGTATCATTGCACCGATATGGAAACCTTTGCTTGATGCCTCGGAACTCCTCGCCTGCGCTTGCCTCCTTACCACCAAAGAGGAAACAAGGACAGTGCGCGCGCCGGTGCCCGCCTGGCGCCCGCCTGGTCTCGATCGTCATGGCTCACGTCATGAGAACCTCGTGAGGTTCGTCCTGCCTTGATCTCTCCTCCCCTCGTGAGCCAGCCTGGTGAGGCCGCTCGCGAGGAGGTCTTATGTCCTCCGCCTCGCGAGGCTTGGCCCCTCACGAGGGTCTCGAATGCTTGTTGGTGAAGATGGGCTGTACGGTCCTGCTCGCAGAGCCACGCCATGGGCCGTAGGCAGGCAAGTCTTGGGACCCCCGTTCCCAGAACACCGAGAGTAGCCCCCGGGCCCAAGGTGCGCTCGGACTTGGCTTCGAGGCGAAGCCTAAGGGCAAGTGCGGAGCGCTGCGGGCCCCAATAGCCTACGGCCTTGGTCGACGCGTGGCGGTTGATTGGACGTGGGCGTCTCCGCTTCCCCACGCTGCCTCAGCAACTGCCCAACTTGACGAGTCCCTGCTGCATGCAAAGAAAAACCATCATTACCTCTTATCGTGGGGAGTGCTGGTTGGCCTTATCCTGCTATAAATGGGGAGGGGGGCAGAGCCCCCATCGCCCATCTCTTCCCATTCTGTTTGCTTCTCCCCGTTGCTCCATTGCCCGCAGCGACACCAATGGCGCCATCGAAGTGGTTCTCCGCCGCGGAGAAGGGGAAGGGCCACCTGGACCTAGTTCACCGCCTCCCAAGAGGAGGCGCGGTCTCCCTGCAAGCGCACCGCAACCCCTACCGTGGCCCCTCGCGGCCGCGCCGGTGCCTCTTAGCGTGGTGGGGCTCGCCCCGGTCATGGCATCCCTGTCGGCGAAGGGAGGCGCACCGTGGCTGTGCGGCCTCCTCGGCCGCGCTTCCACTCGGTAGAGGCGCTGTCGGCGAAGAACCCGGCCGGCAACTGGCTTCAGCTCCCGCGCTTCTTCGCCGACGAGCTGCCGGCCGCAGGTCCAGGCGGGCTATGGCTGCAAGCGGACGGCTGCTGCAGGAGAGCTTCCTGGGTCGCAGTCGAGGTCTCCGTCGCGGGCAACACAGCCCTGGCCCGCGGCTGGGAGCCGTTTGCCCGTGCGCGCGGCCTGGGCGGGCGATGCACCCTCCACTTCAAGTACGATGACGACACGACCCTCTACGTGAAGGTGTTTGGGGAAGATGATCGCCGCGGCGGGTGCTGTCCTGAGGTCAACGACGGTGACGAGGTGCTTGGCCTTGGCGATGGTCGTGACGAGGATGAAGGCGAACCCGCCCCTAGTGCCGACCGCGTCTCGTCCAGCTACGACGGCTCTTTCTCAGGCAACAGCTCCAGCAGCGGTGGTTATGACTAGCCGCCGCACCGCTGCGCCCACTTCGAGGGTGGCAGCGGGTCGTCTCGTCGCCACGCTTTTGTGAAGCGCGAGGAGAGGTCTGGCTGAGCTCGGGACGACGCCTGGGACCTGTCCTCACGGCCCGCTGTGGGGGCGCGTCTACTTTTGTTTCATTCTTCCTTTCCTTCCTACATCAAGAGAGAGACGAGTGTGGGGCCCCAGGGGGGCGTGCAACAAAACTATGATTTCCCAGTTATTATGCTATGTTTATCGTTCCTGTGTTGTGTTGCAACATCGTCGTTTTATGTAGAGATAACTTAGCTTGTCGTGCTCGAAGTAGCCTCCACCTCGCGAGGTGCTTGCCTCCCAGTGCCTGGCGAGGCCTCCCTGGCCTGGTAGACACCTAAGAGCTGCAAAAAAATCATTAGGAGGCTTGTCATTTTCCCGAGCCTTGGCCGCGGGCGCCAATGGCTTTGACTCATCGCTTTGTATCGCGGTACCCGTGGGGCACGGATTGAGAGAGGTGCACCAGCTTGCGGGCTCGAACGAGGGTGCCTCGCGAAAAGCAAAAACGAGAAAACGCTCACAAGGGCACCTGTCCAGCCCCCTCGTGAGGTATGCGAGAGAGAGTATAGGCTAAACTGAAAACAGAAATAGAGGCAGAAGTCGACGGAACCAAACCAGCAAAGAACTCCAGAAGCAAACTTCAATTAAAGAGGGGCGAGCCAACTACGGAAACCAAATGAAAAGTCGCGTTCGGTGTCGGTGTCAAAACCGGCGGATCTCGAGTAGGGGGTCCCAAACTGTGCGTCTAGGATTGAAGGTAACAGGAGATGGGGGACAGGATGTTTACCCAGGTTCAGGCGCTTTCTATGGAGGTAATACCCTACTTCCTGCTTGATTGATCTTGATGAATATGAGTAGTACAAGAGTTGATCTACCATGAGATCGTAATGGCTAAACCCTAGAAGTCTAGCCTATGTGAATATGGTAATGAATATCTCTATTCGGACTATGCTCTCCGGTTTATATAGACACTGGAGAGATCTAGGGTTACATGAGGTCAGTTTACATAAGAGGGAATCTTCATAGTCGGTCGCCAAGCTTGCCTTCCATGCCAAGTAGAGTCCAATCCGGACATGGGTACAATCTTCGGCCCTCATGTCTTCACAGCCCATCAGTCCGGCCCAACGAATAACATGTCGGATGCCCGAGGACCCCTTAGTCCAGGACTCCCTCAGTAGCCCCTGAACCTGGCTTCAATGACGAGGAGTCCGGCGCGCTGATTTGTCTTCGGCATTGCAAGGAGGGTTCCCTCCTTCCGAACTCTAGAATAGTCTTCGAATGGAGTAAGTATATCCGGACCCGTGTATGTAATCGCAGAGAATACAATATTCCATAGGCCCGACCCGCTGACAACTGTTTTTGACATTGCATTACGTCTGCCCGGTTATTATTTCCAATCGTTGGCCAGCCCCTCGCCCCACGTCTCGGGACGTGGTTTTATCGGCACGTCTTGTCAAAGCAGGGATCGTGTCCCTTATTCACGGGATTTTAAATAATGTAGGCGTGGGTAACCCAACCGTCCCCCGGGTACAACTCTTTGAGGATAGGTAAGTTTCGTGACCCAAGAGGGGACGCTCAATATTCTAGGCCTTTATATAGGGACCCCGACTTGTCTTTCTCTTCTATGCTTGCTTCTTCCTCCACCCCAGCCACCTCGAGTTCTAGCCCTCGGGTTCCAATCACCACCAGCCCCAATCATGTCCGGGTCCAACCGTTCAGGCCGGTGGGTGGCCTCTTCTTTCACGGAGGAGGATATTGCGAAGCTCCGCGTGGCGAGGTATCTAACCCCAGAAATCCTTCATCGACTTCCCGCCGAGGAGCAGGTTATTCCCACCCCCAAATATGGCGAGGGTAGTATTTGTGTCCACTTCCTCCATGGGTTAGGTTTCGCACTTAACCCCTTCGTCCGGGGGCTCATGTTCTACTATGGGCTAGATTTTCATGATCTGACTCCGGACTCTGTTCTTCTCATCTCGACATTCATCGTCACGTCTGAGGCCTTCCTCCAGACTCCTCCGCACTTTGGTTTGTGGCTCAAGACCTTCGGCATGAGGCCGCAAGTGGCAAAGGACGAGCAGGCAGAGTGAGGCAGTGTTATAATAAGCAAGCTTTCCGGCACGGTTTGGTTTGAAGGATCTTTCGCCAAGTCTTCCGACCTATGGCAGCAGGGGTGCTTTTACGTCAACAAGCCGCGGGGCTCCAAGTGGGTAGCTACGCCTGCGTTCCGACCTGGCCCTCCAATTCAGCTCGCTTCATGGATCAATAAGGGATTAAACTGGGGATCCGCCAATGAAGTGCAGACTCTGCAAAGTCGCATCCGAAGCCTTACCGAGAAGGGCATCGATCTTGTGAACATTGTTCAAGTAATGCTAGTCCGCCGGACCTTGCCATGTCAATGGCGGCCTCTCCGTATGTGGGAGTTTAATCCAGAAGGGCGGCGGACTCTTCAACACTTCTTCGGCACCACGCACGAAGGAATGTGGAAATTATATTTCGGGGAACGAGAGCAATGACCGGACACCACCGAAGATGTTGGCCTCGACTATAATCATCCGAACACTGCGGTAAGTATCCAATTTCCGCACACCTTCCATCCAAGCATCTCTTGACAAGATATTGAACAGTCCGTCCCTATATAGGACTGGATAATTAAAGCGGTGTTAATCTGGTCTCGGGCGCCCCTTCCCAAAGACTCTGCGACTGCCCTGCTGACGAGAATGCTGATTCCGACACCGTACCAGGTGCCTGCAGAGGGGGGCGAGAGCGGGGAGCCCAGAGGTGATACCCACCCTGAGGATGAATTAGACACTGTGTTCGGGGGAATCAAAACCCTTTTGCCCAAGGGCAAAGGTACATCAAAAGCCCTCCATGGCAAAAAGAGGGCCGCTTCCAGAGGTCAGGAGGGGAAGCCTCCCAAGAGAGGAAAAATGCCATCGTCGGGCGGCTTGGGCCGAGCAAGCAATGTTGCCGCAGAGCTTTATGATGAGGATAAACCTCTGGCCAAACCATAAGTGCAGCAGGGTACTTTAATCATACCTCATTCCTTTCATATTACTGAAGTAATCTTCCGACATACGTACGTCCTCGCAGGTTAACGCCTGGTGTTTCTCAATCGTCCTCCTCCTCGGGAGACCTTCTTCTAGAGATGATGGAGAGTGACACGCCTTCTCCGGCCTCCTCGCCCAACAGGGCGGATGATTCTGAGGTATCGTCCTGGGGGGCTCCTCCCGGTCGACAAGTAGTGCAGGAAACAGAGAAGGCATTACCCGAAAGTGGTGCCTCTGTCACTCAAGGCTCGGGAATCAAGCATGACGGCCCCGCACTATCCGGTTTACGGCCGGAGACGATTCAGGAGCCGAGTGAGCGGATTCCTTCAAAGGAATGCCGTACTCCGGCGGCGGTCTCCGGAGACCCAGAAGCGCCGGAAGTGCTGACGGACATGCTACAACAAGCGTCCGTTTCGGAGGAACACCGTGCCTTGATGGTTACGGTGGTCGAAAAGGTTCTATCCGTGAAGAGTGGGTTGAACGAGGCCTTCATGAGCCTCCTAAGGGGTTTTGAGGTTTGTGATGTAATTTTGCCAATGGAGTTTTATTGACAGAATGCACCTGTTGTATATGCAGTAGCCCCTAAGACTCGGATTGCCTTCCGAAGGAAGCGACCGAAGGATCGAAAAGATATGCTCAGGTACTAACCATGAATTTCCTTGGAATACAGGCTGCCTCCCTTCCTGCGCCTACCCGAAATACGGAGGTGGCCGAACTGCAGCGAAAGCTGGATATTGCGGAGGATGACGTTGCATTGATCAACAGGCGTCTTGACAACTCGCAGGGTATATATTTCGAGCATTCCTTACAACAATGTGCTTGTAATTTAAGCCTGACTCTAAAAAGAGTTTGATATGAAATGTGCATGAATGCAGATGGTGCCGCCGCCGTGGATGTCCTTCGGGCGGAGCTAGCCCGGGCCAAGGAGCAGGCCCGGCTTAGCAATGCGGCTGCCGAAAAGGCATCGGCTGATTTGAAAGCCGAACAAGTTGCACGGCGCCAAGACAAGGAGCCACCATGGCGCACGAGTTAGAGGATGCGGCTGGCCGCTGTAAACATCTTGAGAAGGAAAATAAAGCCAAAATGGCTGAATCAGCTTTGCTCTGCCAGACGTTCATAACATCTGGCGTTGCTCCTGCAGCGGGTTTGGCACCTAGCGGTGCTTCCAGGACGTAATTCTTCTGTGCAGCAATGAGCATAATCCTCAAGTTACAGACCCAGTCCGTGTAATTTCTACCATCATCTTTCAACTTAGCTTTCTCTAGGAACGCATTAAAATTCAATGGAATAACAGCACGGGCCATTTATCTACAACAACATAGACATGCAAAAAAACTATCAGGTACTAAGTTCATGATAAATTAAAGTTCAATTAATCATATTACTTAAGAACTCCCCCTTAGATAGACAGCCCTCTAATCATCTAAGTGATCACGTGATCCATATCAACTAAACCATGTCCGATCATCCCGTGAGATGGAGTAGTTTTCAATGGTGAACATCACTATGTTGATCATATCCACTATATGATTCACACTCGACCTTTCGGTCTTAGTGTTCCGAGGCCATATCTGCATATGCTAGGCTCATCAAGTTTAACCCGAGTATTCTGCATGTGCAAAACTGGCTTGCACCCATTGTATGTGAACGTAGAGCTTATCACACCCGATCTTCACGTGGTGGTGTCTCGGCACGACGAACTGTAGCAACGGTGCATACTCAAGGAGAACACTTATACCTTGAAATTTAATGAGAGATCATCTTATAATGCTACCGCCGAACTAAGCAAAATAAGATGCATAAAGGATAAACATCACATGCAATCAATATAAGTGATATAATATGGCCATCATCATCTTGTGCCTTTGATCTCCATCTGCAAAGCACCGTCATGATCACCATCGTCACCGGCGCGACACCTTGATCTCCATTGTAGCATTGTTGTCGTCTTGCCAACTATTGCTTCTACGACTATCGCCACCGCTTAGTGATAAAGTAAAAACAATTACAGGGCGATTGCATTGCATACAATAAAGCGATGTTTTATTACAAAACATGATCATCTCATACAATAAAATATAACATCATGTCTTGACCATATCACATCACAACATGCCCTGAAAAAACAAGTTAGACGTCCTCTACTTTGTTGTTGCAAGTTTTACATGGCTGCTATGGGCTGAGCAAGAACCGTTCTTACCTACGCATCAAAACCTAACGATTTTTTGTCAAGTGTGATGTTTTAACCTTCAACAAGGACCGGGCGTAGTCACACTCGATGCAACTAAAGTTGGAGAAACAGACACCCACTAGCCACCTGTGTGCGAAGCATGTCGGTAGAACCAATCTCGCGTAAGTGTACGCATAATGTCGGTCTGAGTCGCTTCATCCAACAATACCGCCGAATCAAAGTATGACATGCTGGTTAGCAGTATGACTAGTATCTCCCACAACTCTTTGTGTTCTACTCGTGCATATAACATCTACGCATAGACCTGGCTCGGATGCCACTGTTGGGGAACGCAGTAATTTCAAAAAAATTCCTACGCACACGCAAGATAAATCTAGGTGATGCATAGCAACGAGAGGGGAGGGTGTTGTCCACGTACCCTCGTAGACCGTAAGCGGAAGCATTATGACAACGCAGTTGATGTAGTCGTATATCTTCACGATCCGACCGATCCTAGCACCGGAGGTACGACACCTCCGCGATCTGCACACGTTCAGCTCGGTGACTTCCCGCGAACTCTAGATCCAGCTGAGGTCGAGGGATAGTTTCGTTAGCACGACGGCATGGTGACGGTGATGATGAAGATACCGGCGCAGGGCTTCGCCTAAGCACTTCAACGATATGACCGAGGTGGAAATCTGTGGAGGGGGGCACCGCACACGGCTAAACAATCAACTTGTGTGTCTATGGGGTGCCCCCCTCCCCGTATATAAAGGAGTGGAGGAGGGGGAGGGCCGGCCCTCTCATGGCGCACCCAAGGGGGGATTCCTACTCCCGGTGAGATTAGGATTCCCCCTTCCCTAGTAGGAGTAGGAGAAGAAGGAAGGGGGAGAGAGGGAGAACGAAAGGGGGCTTGGGGGGGGGCGCCCCCACCTTGGCCGCCTTCTCCTCTTTCCCACTAAGGACCATTAAGGCCCAATGACTCCTTGGGGGGGTTCCGGTAACCCCCCGGTACTCCGGTAAATGCCCAACACTACAAAAAGAGACACATCCATGACATTTTGGGCCGAACGAATTTTTTTTGTCATACTTATGACACTTCTATGACGATAATTGTGACAAAACCCGGTATCACCATAGATGTGGTGGGGTCCTACTTCTATGACAAACAATCATGACAGAAAATGGGCTTTTCGTCCTGGGCGGGCCGGAGACGCAGCTGCATGACATTCTTTGGGCCGTCCATGACGGAAAAAACTATGGTAGAAGCGAGGGTGAGGAAAATATCGGGGTGTTCCCGGTTACGGTGGGTGGTCGGGGCCGAGCGATGCGTGTTTCTCTCTTACACGCATGCGTGTGGGTGCGAGGCATTGGGCTCTAACTAAACCCGAGCGAGGCGTTGGGCTCTAACTGAACCCGAGCGATTGCACTGCAGGCTACGCGTTACTGAGCCCGAGCGATCTATCGATGGCTATTAACTGAACCCGATCGAGCGATTCCTTCGCTACTGCTGCTAACTGAAGCCGATCGATGCTGCCTCTGGATGAACAGTGAGCATTGCTGGGGGGTTTGGATGAACAGTTCCCGGTGGGGGTGGATGAACAGGACCCCGTGGCGTTGCCTCTGGATGAACAGGACCCCGATCAATCGAGCCGGTTGGGGCTGGATGAACAAGACCCCGTGGAGGGCTAAATGAACAGGACCACCCCGTGGAGGGCAGGATGAACAGTAGACGGTGGAGGGCTGGATGAACAGTAGCCCTTGGAGGGGTGGTTGAACAGGAGCCCGTGGAGAGGGGTGGTTGAACAGTAGCCAGTGGAGTAGCGTGCGGTGGAGGCTGGATGAACAGGAGCCCGTGGATGAACAGTCGTAGGTAGAGGCTGGAGGAGGTCGACGATGGATGAACAGTAGCCCGTGGAGCCTAGAGGGGGTCGACGGTGGAGATGAACAGTATCTCGTGGAATCACGTTTTGCGGTACGCCACACCCCTCCCGATGAACAGGACCCCCGTTTCGACCGTAGCACTCCAACACAAGCCTGTTTCCTTCGTTTTGCGGTACCCCACACCCCTCCCGATCAACAGGACCCCCGTTTCGACCGTAGGAGGTCCGTTTCCTCCGTTTTACGGTACGCCAGACCCCTCCCGATGAACAGGATCCCGTTTCGACCATGGCCGGTCGAACACAAGGCCGTTTCCTTTGTTCTGCGGTACGCCAGGCCTCGTTTCATCGGATGTTCCGTCCAAGCCGGTTGGCTCCCACGCGTTCCGTTGCCTCCCGATGAACACGACGCATTCCGTTGCCTCCCCATTAACACGACGACGTAGTTTCTCCGTTCCGACCCAGCCATGTACACGAGCCCTGGCCGTACGTATGGTGAGTAGGCGTTCAAGACCCTGCCCGTATGTACGTACGTGGCTGTATTTTCTTTCTTGCACACTGGCCGCTGTACGTACGTGTACATGCTACATGCGCGCCTCTACTACGACACTGCGCGCCTCTAGATCGACCAGTATGTACGTACACGTTCGCGACCAGAATGACAACGCTACGTATGCTTCGACCAGGTGGGTCCCGACTATCAGGCACTTCCTTGCCTGCGAAGATGTAGCTGGTGGGTCCCAATAGTCAGGGGGCGAATCGTTTTTTTTGCCTGGACGCACTTCCTTGCGTGCGAAGATGTAGCTGGTGGGTCCCAGCAGTCAGGGGAAATGTGTTTTCACGAAATACGATGGCCCGTCCGGTGGGTCCCCGCTGTCAGGTGGAGGAATAATTATTTTGCGCGTAATAAGGAGGCACTTCCTTGCTGTGGCCATGGACCCAGCTGTAAGCCTCTCCACGTCTGATGCAAGCCGTTCCTTGACCACGTTGACCATGCTGCGCCGAGAGCACCAGGGCGGTGGACGACGATGAGGCCTAGGAAGGGGACGACACGGAGCCGGGGAAGACGCGGCAGCGGAAGCCCGCGCGGAGAGGAGTACGAGGGTTCACTGGTTCGGCTGCGGTGTGAGGCTGCCGTCGCCGCAGAATAATAGGGGGTGTGGGTGAGTGGAGGGATGGCCTGGCCAGCGATGGGAGTAGTAGAGGGCGGTGAGGCCTCCGCGGCAGCATAGCCGGCCACGGGAGGCAGGAGCACGAGGCACGACCGGCGCTGGTTTGGGCGGCTGGAGCAAGAAGACCAGAGGTTGAAGAAGCACTACGGTCGTTGGATGGACATCGTACGGCCATTGGAGCTAGAATCGTGCATATTGACTAAGTTGACAAAGCCCTCCGTCCCCGTCAACTTAGCAGGCCCACAAGTCAGCCTGCCACAAGTCAGTGACGGTAACGTTTTTCGTGAAATACAGAGGCCCTTTTCGTGGGTCCCAGATGTCAGGTGGAGGAATCATTATTTTGTGCGTAATAAGGGGCATTTCCTTGCGTGCGGCCGTGGACCCAGCTGTAAGCCTCGCCACGTACAGTCCACTTCAGATGCATGTCGGTCGTTGACCACGTTGACCAGGCCGTGCCGAGAGCATCAGGGCAGTGGACGACGGCGAGGCCTAGGAAGGGAACGACACGGAGCCAGGGAAGACTCGGCAGTTGTTTCCCACGCGTAGGGCAGTACGACTGTACGAGGGTTTACTGGTTCGTCTGCCGTCGCCGGAGAATAACAACAAGTGTGGGTGAGTAGAGGGATGGCTAGGCCAGCGATGGGAGTACGATGGGGCGGTGAGGCCTGCGTGGCAGCACAGCACAGCCGATCGTACGATGTCCATCCAACAGTCACTGCTTGTGTGTCAACCTCTTTTTTAGGAAAGCCTCAATTCTATGGAAAAAATTACATCCCATCTGCCATTATTTCTAATAAGCCCATTTGCTAATTATTAAGGTTTTTTGGAGCCCATATTCTTTTTGTTAGCATTACAGCCCATATTGTGGCCACGGTTAAAAAATTATACGAAATTTTGCATATTTCAGTGCGGTCCGAACTGTTTTTAATCCCAAAATTTCGAGTCACATTCAAACTGATTTTCAAAATAAATGTATATCAATATAAAATCCAACAAATTGTCCACGCATAAAAATCAATGCAATTTAAAATCTCGAAATGAGAAAAAGAAATTTGAAACTAATTGCCGGTTTGATGTGCTTTAAAAATGTACAACCCATTTCTCATTACTGATAGGCAATTTTCTCGGCCAGCCGAATGAAGCTCTCCTCGTATTGAAAGATTTGCAGCCCAACAGGCCTGACAAAGCGACTTACTTGGCAAATCACAAAAAAACTGGGATGTGGCCGTGGACCCAGCTGTCAGCCTCTCCATGTAAAGTACTCTTCCGATGGAAGTCGGTCATTGACCACATTGACCACGCCGCGCCGAGAGCACCAAGGCGGTGGACGACGGCGAGGCCTAGGAAGGGGACGACGCGGAGCCGGGGAAGACGCGGCAGTGGATGCTCACGCGGAGAGGAGTACGAGGGTTCACTGGTTCGGCTGCGGTCTGAGGCTGCCGTCGCCGCAGAATAACAGGGGGTGTGGGTGAGTGGAGGGATGGCCTGGCCAGCGGTGGGAGTAGTATGGGGGCGGTGAGGCCTCCGCGGCAGCACAGCCGGCCACGGGAGGCAGGAGCAGGCGACACGACCGGCGCTGCTTTGGGCGGCTAGAGCAAGAAGACCAGAGGTTGAAGAAGCACTATGGCCGTTGGATGGACATCGTACGGTCACTAGAGCTAGTTCATATTGACTAAGTTGACAAAGCCCTCTGTCCCCGTCAACTTAGTAGGCCCCCAAGTCAGCCACCCACTATGGTGGGTGTCATGACCGGATTTTCGGGATATTAATTTCCCAGAAAACGGCCTTTGTGCTCACCAGCCCCAGGATTACTGTTAGCTGATGAGGCACCAACTTGATACAAGAATTCCAAGCAAAGTACAAAATATGTAGTACAAGACCATTGTCGCCTAGGAGTACAACACTTGATTTCTAGTGGTTGATGGCGGAAGCGGTTTATGGTACATCTGCGTCTATGGGACTCCATTTCCCACAAGAACAGCTGACCAGGATAACTCCTATCTTCGCGAGGCTGCTATCGTCATTGCGTAGGTTCCGGGGCTGTCATCGCAATGCTTATCTCCAAGCAAGAAATCTGGCCAAGACAATAGCCAGGGACAAGCCAGTGAGTACGTTTGAATGTACTCGCAAACATTAAGAACACGGGTATAATATAACAAGGGGTAATCATACTCCGAAATATTTTATGATGATAACGTCTGCCATGAAGTAAACGAAAATCTGAGATGCACGCATGCGGGAAAAATATGAACATGCAATACGGGAGTAGGAATAGAATGCACTGATCGAGTGTCTGAAATGACTCCTCGAAAAGGTGCAAATAAATTAACAATGCCGCAGTCGGGCGTCTGAGCGACACCACATAAAGGGCTTATAAAGACTAATTAAATAACAAGCATGCCGCAGTCGGGCGTCTGAGCGACGCCACATAAAGGGCTTATAAACAATAAGTAAATGACAAGCATGCCGCAGTCGGGCGTCTGAGCGACGCCACATAAAGTGCTTATATAAGAATAATCACAGTGAACATCCAGGAGGTAGAACCGTCCCAGGGATACTCAATAATTCAAATAAAGTAAATGGTTAGTCCACAATAATAATGATCATAATCCATATGTGCCACAGTCATAAGCAATATCTAGTCTAGCCGTTTCTCCATCCGAAGACCGTCGCTAGATTCTAGTTTAGCCGTTTCTCCATCCGAATACCGTTACTATGATC
Organism: Triticum aestivum; assembly: GCF_018294505.1. Taxonomy (NCBI): domain Eukaryota; kingdom Viridiplantae; phylum Streptophyta; class Magnoliopsida; order Poales; family Poaceae; genus Triticum; species Triticum aestivum. The sequence continues at coordinate 145,446,122 of NC_057802.1, forward strand.
CAGTTTATCCGTTTCTCCATCCGAAAACCGTCACTAGACCCGTCTCAGACTGAAGCCCTTACTCATGAACATGGCTATCCAAATAGATATAACCTCTGCAGAGGGTGTACTCTTTTCCAACGAGTAACGGATTTATTTAGTCCCTCGGGACTAATTCCGCCTACGGCCTTTTAATTGAAAACACGCCTGACCTGCACACACCAGCTTAACTTACCGGTGTCTGGAATCACCCACAACACCTGTCAAGCCAAACTCTAAGTGGGGAGGCTACAACCTCGACGTAGCATGGGATCAAATTTATATACGCGCGCTCTAAGGGGTGCCCCCCTCTCGGTCCCAACCGGAAACACCCATGCCCCCGGACCAGGTGGCATGCCTACCGGTGGCCTCCGGTATCTTCCACCATGGCCTCTCTGTACGGTGTGTGCTTTGGTAAGGGGTTGACAACTTACTGAACCATACCCTACCTGCGGCAGGGACCAGTGGTAGTACAAAACAAGTAGGGAAAGTCACTGAACAAGACTCGACCTACGACCGACTCAGGTGGTCCAAGTATTCTCCGAAAGATTAGCATAACCAAAATGTTTCCAATCACAGACAGAATCACCGCTCACCAAGCCTCATCATGCCATACCGGACACACTCGTCCCGACGAGGAACTAGGGACAAGCTCGTGTCTACCCAAGACCACGACTCTCCCGGCTTCCTGCCGGTATGCATGAAAAGCTCGCGAGAATGATCACTATCACTAGCATAACCATTTCTAACAGTAAAGCATCTCCAAAAATGCACTCATGCGTGTGACTTTACCGTTACATAAAAATAACATAAGCTCCAAGTCAAAGTGGTGCTGTAACCGTATCAAAACACCTCACGAAAATATTATGCCAGTGTTCAGAATGCTTGCCTTCAAGAGTGTGCAAGGGGGTGCACTATTTGAAAGTTTTCTTCACTCTCCATTTCCTATTTTGAAAAATATTCAAATAACAAATATTTCAAACACAGTACAAAAAGTTGTCTCAAATATTTTTGGAATAAATCTTAAAATAAACTAGATGAAATTTGGGAGAGGTAGGTAAAAGGATCAACTCATTTGGTGTTTTATTTTAAAAGATATAGCCAGTCAAAGTTTGGTCAAATATCTGTTTTAAAAAAAAAACAGAAAAGGAAAACGTTTCGGGGGAGAATACGCTTTCGCAGCATAGGAGACGTACTCCGGGGTTTTACGCAACCACTTAAGCCAGCGTGGATGGCGCGGGGTCACTGACAGTGGGTCCAGGGGGCCCACTGGTCAGGTTTGACCATTCTCCCCTCTCCCTCCTCTTCCTCTGCCCGAACGGGGCGGGGCTCCGGCGATCGCCGTCGACGAACGGCGGTTCCTCGAGGGCACTTGAGGGCAGGGATGGACCCGCCAGACCGAGGCGGTCCTCTCGGTGGTCGCTGGGTCGACGGTGGTGGGAGGAGTCGCCGACTGCGAGCTCCGCGGCGGAGAGGGCTACGGGAGTGAAGTGGGTTTTGGGCTCCGGTGGTTTCCGATCGAGGCTGAGGCGCAGGGCAGCTCCGCAAGAGCAAGGGGAAGTGAGTGGTGGCGCTGGATGGGCGAGGGAGTGCCTGGTTGCGACGAATGGCACCGGAAGGCAGCGGCCGAACCGGCCGGAGTTGGGGGAGATGGACTCTTCCGGCCAATCCACTGCTTGGGGAGCTCTAGGGGGAAGGCCTGAGGTCGCCCGAGCGCTCGGAGGGGCTCGGGGCCTCCTTTTATAGGCGTTCGAGGCTGGTCCCGCGGCGGCCGTGGATAAGAACGCCGGCGACCGCGGTGCTATAGCTGCAGGGCGACGTGGCGGCGACGAGCGCGTGCCGACGAGCTTCAGGATAAGATCGAGATGTTCACAGGGGCAGTTGGCGCGCGCGGGTGGCTTGGGCGGCGCCGACCATGGCAGGGGCTCGCTGCCGACGCCGGCGTGCCGCCAAAAGCTCTGCCAGCGGCGCTGCAGGGCGCCAGGGGTGGCGTGGAGAGTGGGCGAGGATAGTGCGTGGTTCAGCAGGCGAGCGGGGGCTAGGGACGGGACGCGACGAGGGCGGCAGTGCGACGCGGCGGCTCAGTGCACGCGCGTGCAAAACATGCGCTCTGGGCGCGCCCAGAGCACGCACGGGACGTGCTCGACGAAATGCCAGGGCAGCCTAGAGTGCGAGGGTGGGGCTGGCAATTAACAGGACTAGGATAGGGATAGCTAGGAGTTTAGTGGACAAGGTTGCTGGGTCAGTGGAACAAGATCATAGTGCAAACTAGGAAACATGCCCAAAACTGACTGTGCACACCAAGTGTTCGACAGAATGCCAAGTGCATTTAGGCAACTCTTGGAATGGCCAAAATCTCCAGATCAGGGTCTCTCTAAGTAGGTGATGAAGGTAAGATCATTTGGGCAAAACCAGAAACTTGCTAGTGCAAGTTTTGCAAAACTACAGTTTTGGACAGGAAGAAAAAGGTCTCAATGCAAGCACTTAAAATCCTCCAATGGGTCCATTCTCCTGGACTTAAGGGTTTGGTAGGGAGGGCTACCAGCAGGAAAAAGCTCAGGGGCACTAGAGCAAAATAAAATAGGGTTGTAGTACAAATCACAAAACTGGACCAGAATGAAGAAGAGGTTGTTTCACTCAAATTTTTCAAAGAACAACACTGGGTTTTTTGCATGAAGTTGAATTATATGCATCTACTGACATCTCCAAACACTTGGAAGAATTTTTAAAGAAATATTTAAATAGGTAGTAGTGCAAAAATGCCTACTGGACCAGATTTGGAAAGTTGATGTAGAGCTCAAAATCTCCAATAACATACAAATATTTTTGCATAAAAGTGATGTGGAAATCTCACATGACATCCCCAAATTTTGGTGAAATTTTTAAAAGTATTTATCAAATGGTTGCAGTGCAACAGGCTCCAATTTATGGAAAAGTCATTTTAAAAGAGTAAAGCTCAAGCAAAAGCAAACCTTGCAATTAAATCCACTGATACAGAAATGTTTTATAGAGAGAGCATGCAAGTCCAACAATATTTTTGGAAAGTTTCCACTTGAGGTAAAAACCCATAATATAAAAAGGGAGAAATCTAGACAAATGGAAAAGTTTAATTTCCTGGCAAAATTTTAATTAATAAAACAAGGTCAAAAATTTGGGGTGTCACAGTGGGTCCCAGCTAGCTGGGGGGTATTCATTTTTTTGTGCGTCATAAGGAGGCACTTCCTTGCGTGTGAAGGTATAGCTGGTGGGTCTGACCTGTCAGCTGGGGAACATTTTTTTGCGAAATACAGCGTGGGTCCTAGCTGTCAGGTGGAGGAATCATTATTTTGCGCGTAATAAGGAGGCATTTCCTTGCGTGCGGCCGTGGACCCAGCTGTCAGCCTCTCCACGTACAGTCCACTTCCGATGGATGTCGTTCATTGACCATGTTGACCAGGCCGCGCCGAGAGCACCAGGAGGCGGGGGACACAATGTTTACCCAGGTTCGGGCCCTCTCGATGGAGGTAATACCCTACTTCCTGCTTGATTGATCTTGATGATATGAGTATTACAAGAGTTGATCTACCACGAGATCGTAGAGGCTAAACCGTAGAAGCTAGCCTATGATTATGATTGTTGTTGTCCTATGGACTAAACCCTCCTGTTTATAGACACCGGAGGGGGCTAGGGTTACACAGAGTCGGTTACAAGGGAGGAGATCTACATATCCGAATTGCCAAGCTTGCCTTCCACGCAAAGGAGAGTCCCACCCGGACATGGGACGAAGTCTTCAATCTTGTATCTTCATAGTCCAACAGTCCGGCCAAGGTATATAGTCTGGCTGTCCGAGGACCCCCTAATCCAGGACTCCCTCAGTAGCCCCTGAACCAGGCTTCAATGACGATGAGTCCGGCGCGCAGATTGTCTTCGGCATTGCAAGGCGGGTTCCTCCTCCGAATACTCCATAGAAGATTTTAAACACAAGGATCGTGTCCGGCTCTGCAAAACAAATTCCACATATCACCGTAGAGAGTATATTATTCCACTAATCTAATCTGCTGACAACTTTTCATAATGTGACGTCCTGCCGTGGCCCGGTCATTACGAACCGTTCTTCCCTGCCTGCCACTGCACGTGTTGCGAGGCGGTTTTATTGGCACGTCTTGTCGAAGCAGAGATCGTGTTCCCCTTATCACGGGATTCTCATCAATACGGATATGGGTAACCCAACCGCGCCTTCAATCGCGGCGCTTAGGGAATAAGCGATTTTATGGAGCAAGTTGGGAGGCGCACAGTTTCTACTGCCCTTATAAAGGGACAAGGACTCTTCTGTTTCACCCACGCCTTCTTCTTCCCTTCCCATCCATTCTCGGGCACTCGAGCTCCAGCGCCCAAGTTCTCATTTTCTCCGCAAAATCATTCCAAACATGTTCGGAGCGGGAGGCAAGTGGATGGTCTCCTCCGTTACGGAGGAGAACATTACAAAGCTCCGGGAAGACGGATACCTGACCGCAGACATCGCGCACCGGCTCCCAGACGTGGGGCAGATCGTCCCTACTCCAGAACCCCACGAGAGGTTTGTATTCCTTACCCACTTCGTCCGCGGGCTGGGATTTCCCCTCCACCCATTTGTCCGCGGGCTCATGTTCTACTACGGGCTGGACTTCCATGATCTGGCCCCCAATTTCATCCTCAACATCTCGGCGTTTATCGTCGTGTGCGAGGCCTTCCTCCCAATCAAGCCCCACTTCGGCCTGTGGCTGAAGACCTTCAACGTGAAGCCGAAGGTGGTGGTCGGCCAGCAAGCGGAGTGTGGAGGCACCATGGTGGGCAAAATGCCCAACGTTACCTGGCTCGAAGGATCCTATGTGGAGACCGTGAATGGGTGGCAATCGGGGTGGTTCTACATCACCGAGCCGCGCGACACGAACTGGGTGGCGGCCCCCAAATTTCGATCCAGCATCCCCATGCGGCTCACCTCCTGGAAAGAGAAGGGCCAATCCTGGGGTTCATCGGTGGAGCTGACCGGACACCAGAACTATGTTAAAAACATGATAAGCAAGAAAATCAAGCTTGTCAACATGGTCCAGGTCATGCTCTCCCGCTGGATCCTTCCGTGTCAAAGACGGGCATTCAATATGTGGGAGTTCGACCCGGCCAAGCACCAGATGCTGCGATAGCTTTTCGACACGACGCACCAAGACGTCTGGAAGGTGCTGTTCAAGGCCGTCGAGGTACCTCCTCCCCTTACCGAGGATCGCGGACTCAGCGCAAAGCGCCCTGCCAATCCGGTAAGCTCTTTATATCTCATAAGATGTTCCTTTCCCGAGTATAATCATGTGAGGGATCTGAGCCTCCACACCATTTTAACAGGACTGGGTTGTGACAGCGGAGCGGATCGATTGTCTGGCCCCACTGCCCAAAGATCCAGCAAGGGCTCTCTTAACGGAGATGCTGGTTCCGGCGCCCTATGAGGCACCGAAGAAGAAGGCCAAGAAGAGGGCCGCGGGGACCAGGAAAGTTCTCCGGCGCAAGGTTGTATCGGACTCATCATCCGATAACACCGAGGCGCCCTCCTCCCACGAAAACGAGGAGGAGGAAGAGGAAAGTTCTCCCCCCAGCCGGGGGAGACAAGAAAAGGAAGGCCGCCCCATCTGGGGAGGCCGAAAGGTCCAAGAAGGGAAGGACCCTCCTTCCGGACTACTCCACAACAGCCGCTTACAGCGACGAGGAGTGGTTGCCCAGGGACAAGCCCCTGGCGAAGTCGTAAGTATCCGGATACGATAATAGTTCTAGTATCTTTTGTTTTATTGCTTCTTATCATGCCAAACATGATCATGCAGTCCATCCAAAGCCCATATCGACGTATCCTCCTCGGATGAGTCTTTGGGCCAGTCGGTGATGAACAGCGATTCACTCCCGACCGCCACCTCCCCCCCGCCCTACGGACGACATCGAGGTGTTGTCTCATAGGGCACTGAACCAAGCGGAGTTAGTTCTGGAGGCGCCCCAAGGCGACATCCCAGACGCTGGGCGCATGGGGGCAAGACTCCCATGGGCTCTAATGACGGGGGCAACAAGTTTGGCCCCCAGTCGAATACTACGCTGGAACCTCCAGTGGTTCCGGACTCTGTTAGGCGACCCCTCGCTAAGGGGGGCGAGCCGTCTGTGCCGATGGCCTTTGTCCATCCAGAGGCATCGGACAACTTGCTGGAAGCGCTTCGCGGCGCTTCGATTGATGAAGAGCACCGCACTATCATGAGTGCGGTGGTCAAGAAGGTTCGGTCCACCAAAAGCGGACTGACTGAAGCCTGTGCCAGCCTCCTAACAGGCTTTGAGGTAAGTAATCAAATTATGAGAAAATTTTACAGCATGGACAGTAGCCCCTGATGCTTTGTTTGGTGTTCGCAAAGAAAGGCCGAACAGAGGATCAAATAATAATCACAGGAGTCTAATCAGAATATGTCCATGTGAATAAGCAGGCTTCGCTGCTGGCCGCTGCCGCTCGTACTGCGGAGGTTTCCGCACTGAAGCGGGACCTTGAGCGGTCTGAGGAAGAGCTCGGCCTTACCAAGAGGCAGCTCGAAGAGAACAAAGGTAAGTGATACCCCGTCTGTATATTGATAAAGAAAAAAAGAAGGTGGTTGTTAGATCATAGGATCATCATGAATATTGCTAGGGGCCACGACCGAAGCGGCGGCCCTGAAGAAGGCGCTGTCCGAGGCCGAAGACAAAGCGGCCAAGGAGCGCACCGAGCGTGCGAAGCAAGAGGCCCGAATCGGCGAGGTACAGCAAGAGCTCCAGGATTTTGTCAAGAAATACGAGTCCTTGGAGCGTGACTCTAAGACGCAGGGGGTCCGAGCTTGCGAAGGCCCTCGAGAACGCACAAAATGCCAAGGCCGAAGCCCAAAAGGCCCTCCAGGAGATTCAGGCAGTCAAGAAGATAGCGGCTGGTAAGGCATTCATTTTGCAAAGCAAGCATGTGAAGGAAACTTTCCTTTTACTTACCCGAATTCGGAGCTCTCCAGGAGCGTTCGCAGATCTACCCAGTAGTGTATCGGATGCCGCGGAGTTCTACCAGGCCAAGGAAGGGAGCTCGACGGAGAAGTTGTTCTGGTCTCAGTATACTGGGACCGAACATCCGATGCCCTTGAGAGACCAGTTGAAGCAACTGGTCGAGCTTCACAGGGCGGCCGAACTGGCCATGAAGGGTCTCATAGTCCGGATGTGGCCTGGCGAGCCCCTGCCTGGCAGCTACTTCGGCCTGGTAAAGCGGCTTGTGAATGCCTGCCCACGGTTTGAAGTCATAAAGCGGTCCATCTGCATTGAAGGTGCGCGCAGGGCCTTTGCCCGTGCGAAAGTGCACTGGGCAAAGATGGACGCCAAAAAGCTGGTGAAGGAGGGGCTGCCGGAGGGCAAGGAGCATCGCCACCCCGAAAAGAATTATGACAGTGTCCTGAAGGGTGCTCGCCTTGTGGCGGAGGAATGTGCTAAGGATGTAATATTTGAATGAATGTACTCATGTGATCCTGTAATGTGAAAACGAGTTCATGTGCGCTATATAATGCTTGTTGATTTAAAATATTACCTTTTGTGCGGCCGTTTATAAAATCTGAGAGTTGGCTAGCCGTCCGCTTCTGCCCCCATGTAACTAGTACTGAGGTGTTCGGGATAAACCTGATCACTCTTTATCCCAGTTTTGGGTCCTTCGAAGGAGGTTTTCAGCACAACGAACCAGGCAATCGGACTATAAAGCTTTATCACTCTCACTTAGCCATAGAAGTCTACAATTTTAAATTTTGGCGAAGCCCCTAGTATTCGGAAGGCCGAACTTGGGGCGCTATGTACGCCTAAATCGGACAAGGCCGACTCCTCGCCCGAAGCGGAAAAAATCTTTAAGGATTTGAGACCTCTCAAACAGCGACCAGCTCTCGCCGCATCATGACAGTCAGTTTTTGGCTTTCTCTACTGAGGTGCTGGTCCGGAAGAACCGGGACACAATCGCAGTAGTTCTCCCAGTGCTACCTTAGCCGATATAGCGGAACGTAAGGTACCAAAACATGGGAGCCGGGCAAACCCAACGATTGACCCAAGACATGATTCGGAGTTGATGCATATAATGCTATAAGTTCGGGGTGCCGCACTGTCGAAAGTGTTCAGACTTTTCATGCCGTGTTATGGGGTACACTGAAGCCCCTGGCGCACTGGACGTATCAGAATGTACGGGTGCCATTTGTCGTAAATAAGCAGACAAGGAAAAAAGATGAAGGAATGCAATAATGAGCTAATGATCTACATTGTTATTTAAATGATACGTCAAAGCGTATGGATACAAGTAGTGCAATAAGTAAAAATAGGACTATTTGACATGTCCTATCCAAGGGCAAGCTGCGTGTGGGTATGTAAAACAGGTATATCGATCGTTATCAGAAACCACCTGGGGATTCCCTTGTACGCCAAATCTTCTTGCTTCCTTGGTGTTTCTTTCCCGTGACGGGTCCGATAATCAGACGATCGGAGAGGGCCTTCAGAGAATAGGGGCCTGAAAGGAAGAAAATGTTAAAGATATACGGGTCTTGAGGCGGTTGAGCCGCATTGTGGGACGTGCCACAGCCGTGCCTCCGCCTATGTCCATGGTATCTTGAGTGCGTAATTATGTACGCACGGCACAAATTTCCTGGCTTGACTGGGAATAGGACGGAGGCCGAATTGCTAGGTGAGCTCTGAACGTGCCGGGCGATCCTGTTGCAGGGTACTCCGGACTCGCTTGAAGGTGTCCGGGGACTTTTTCGTTGAATTGGTGGTTTGTCTCAGAAGGCTGCTTTGCAGTTCTGCTGCGAGGGCCGCAGTGTGCTCCTCCGTACGGAGCGAGCGTTCTGTGTTTCCATTAATTGTTATAACCCCGCGAGGTCCTGGAATTTTGAGCTTGAGGTATGCATAATGCGGTACCGCATTGAATCTGGCGAATGCGGTTCGTCCGAGCAGTGCGTGATAGCCACTGCGGAAGGGGACGATATCGAAGATTAACTCCTCGCTTCGGAAGTTGTCCGGAGATCCGAAGACCACTTCCATTGTGATTGAGCCCGTGCAACAGGCCTCTACACCTGGTATGACACCTTTAAAGGTGGTTTTTGTGGGTTTGATCCTTGAGGGGTCTATACCCATTTTGCGCACTGTATCCTGATAGAGCAGGTTCAGGCTGCTGCCACCATCCATCAGGACTCGAGTGAGGTGAAATCCGTCAATGATGGGGTCAAGGACCAATGCGGCAGAACCGCCATGACGGATATTGGTTGGGTGGTCCCTGCGATCGAAAGTGATTGGACAAGAAGACCTGGGTTGAACTTTGGGGCGACTGGCTCCATCGCATAGACGTCCCTTAGTGCACGCTTCCATTCCCGCTTAGGAATATGGGTTGCGTATATCATGTTCACCGTTTTCACTTGCGGAGGAAATTTCTTCTGTCCTCCTGTGTTCGGCGGCTGGGGCTCCTCCTCATCGTCGCTATGCAGCCCCTTTTCCTTGTTTTCGGCATTCAACTTGCCGGCCTGTTTGAACACCCAGCATTCTCTGTTGGTGTGGCTGGCTGGTTTATCGGGGGTGCCGTGAATTTGACACGAGCGATCGAGTATGCGGTCCAAACTGGACAGGCCCGGATTGCTTCTTTTGAACGGCTTTTTCCGCTGACCGGATTTAGAGCCACTGAATCCGGCATTGACTGCCGTGTCTTTGGCGTTGTTGCCATTGTTGCGGCGCTTGTGACTGTTGCGACGTGGCCTGCCCTTGCTATCTTTGGCATCTGGATTGCCAGGATTTCTCGATGTGTTGCTGCTGCGAGCCAGCCAGCTGTCCTCGCCCGCACAAAAGCGGGTCATGAGTGTCATGAGGGCTGCCATGGACTTCGGCTTCTCTTGGCCGAGGTGTCGGGCGAGCCACTCGTCACGGATGTTATGCTTAAATGCCGCTAAGGCTTCGGCATCCGGAGAGTCGACAATTTGGTTCTTTTTAGTTAGGAACCGAGTCCAGAATTTCCTGGCTGATTCCCCTGGCTGTTGGGTTATGTGACTCAAGTCATCGGCATCCGGTGGTCGCACATAAGTGCCCTGGAAGTTGTTCAGGAATGCGTCTTCCAAATTCTCCCAACTGCCAATGGAGTTTGCCGGCAGGCTATTCAGCCAATGCCGAGCTGGCCCTTTGAGTTTTAGTGGGAGGTACTTGATGGCATGTAGATCGTCACCGCGGGCCATGTGGATCTGGAGGAGGGAATCTTCAATCCATACCGCGGGGTCTGTTGTACCATCATATGATTCAGTGTTCACGGGTTAAAAACCTTCTGGGAATTCGTGATCCATTACTTCGTCAGTGAAGCATAGGGTGTGTGCGGCGCCTCTGGGCCGGGCTATGTCACGATGCAGTTCATACAAGTCTTGTCTGCTGTATTCGGCCCGGCCGGATTTGCTTTAAGTATATCCGGCATGACGGTCATCGTCACACGTTGGGGCGCGCCCCCGTGATCCGTAGATCGATCTTGTATGTCCTGCTTAGTTTTCCAATACCTCTCGCAGGTCCTGCGTGTTGCCCTGGGCCATGGTGTTTTTGTTTGACTTTCGATGGGGCGCGGGCTGGACTTTGGGCTGATATGCCGCTTTGTCTCGGCCACAAGGTGGCCGGTCAGCCGCATCATATGCTGGTAGTGTAGGCTTTAATGCTTCCTCCTCGAGTTGGGGTAGCAACCTGCGCTTTGGGGAACTCTTGGTTGGGCGCTCGAGTTCGTATTCCTCAGCTGCCAGGACCTCAGTCCATCTATCCGCTAGCAGATCTTGGTCAGCTTGAAGCTGTTGTTGCTTTTTCTTCAGGCTTTTTGCTATGGCTATAAGCCGGCGCTTGAAGCGCTCCAGCTCGACGGGATCCTCCGGCACTATAAGGCTCACCTCATCTTCGGACAGGGGCATGTACCTGTCATCCTCTGATTCTCCGTCTGCTGCCTGTTCTTTAGGGCTAGCTTGCCCATCCTCCCGCTTGAAGTCTGGCTGGAGGGGATTGTCTTCGTCTTCGGCACTATCCGCAACATTATTGTCTTTTTTGCCGGTATCGCTGCTTTTGCTATGGCGGGGCTTAGAGCGGCGCCGATGCTTAGATTGCTTCTCTAGGGGATTATCCTCCGTTGCCTAATTACCATCTCTTTCTTTGGGCGTGTCCACCATGTATATATCATATGATAAGGTGGCAGTCCAGCGCCCTGTGGGCGGTGGTTCCTGTTCTTCTCCTGCATCGTCGTCCATACCGTCGATGTCTTTGGAGTCGAAATCGAGCATGTCGGTTAAGTCGTCGACAGTGGCTATTAAGTGGGTGGTGGGTGGGGAATGAATTTCTTCATCGTCCGCTTCCCACTCAAGCCGGACATAGTTCGGCCAAGGGTCTCCTGACAAGGAGAGAGACCTCAATGAATTTAGCACGTCGCCCAAGGGCGAGTGCTGAAAGATATCCGCAGAGGTAAACTCCATGATCGGTGCCCAATCAGATTCGATAGGCACGGACACAGGCGGTTCGGAGCCTGTGACCGGGGACGAATCCAAGGGTCCGGCAACACAGGTCTCATAGGAGGTAAAGTCAGTATTCGGCTCTATCGCCGTTGAGTGTGCGGCCTCCATGGCGGGATCCATGCACCCGCCCTCGGACGGCGATCTGCTCCGGATTGAGGACCGGAGTAGCCACAGGTGTGATCTCCCGAACACCGTCCAACGGCAGAGCTAAGTCATGCTCGTCATGACCGTGCGGCGCACCTGACACGGGCTCGAATCCGTCGAAGGTCAAGTCTCCGCGGATGTCGGCAGTATAGTTTAAGTTTCCAAACCTGACCTGACGGCCAGGGGCGTAGCTTTCGATCTGCTCCAGATGGCCAAGCGAGTTGTCCCGCAGTACAAAGCCGCCGAATACGAAGATCTGTCCGGGGAGAAAAACCTCACCCTGGATCGCATCGTTACCGATGATCGATGGAGCCATGAAGCCTTTATCTTGACGGCATAGTGGAACTCTCAATGAAAGCAACAATGTCGGTGTCAAAACCGGCGGATCTCGGGTAGGGGTTCCCGAACTGTGCGTCTAAGGCGGACGGTAACAGGAGGCGGGGGACACAATGTTTACCCAGGTTCGGGCCCTCTCGATGGAGGTAATAACCTACTTCCTGCTTGATTGATCTTGATGATATGAGTATTACAAGAGTTGATCTACCACGAGATCGTAGAGGCTAAACCCTAGAAGCTAGCCTATGATTATGATTGTTGTTGTCCTACGGACTAAACCCTCCGGTTTATACAGACACCGGAGGGGGCTAGGGTTACACAGAGTCGGTTACAAGGGAGGAGATCTACATATCCGAATTGCCAAGCTTGCCTTCCACGCAAAGGAGAGTCCCACCCGGACACTGGACGAAGTCTTCAATCTTGTATTCATAGTCCAACAGTGCGGCCAAGGTATATAGTCCGGCTGTCCGAGGACCCCCTAATCCAGGACTCCCTCAACGGGTTCCTGGGATCCGGTGGGGGTGGGATCGCCGCTTCTCCCCGCGCTGCCGGGTGCGGGATCTACAACAGGCGTCGCCGCTGGCGGGAGCCTCATCTTCTTGGCGCTGGGGTGAGCCGACTCCATTTTCCTCGAGGGCGTCGCGTCGCGCTCACGGATTTGAGCAGTGTAACGAATGACGAGCCTAGTTGTAGTGCGAGTGAAGAAGAAGGGGAGCTGGGGTTTTTCTGTAGTAGTGAGGAAGAAGGGGAGCTAGGGTTTTCTGTAGGAGTGAGGTGAGGAATTTGGGGTTACGAGTGGAGTGAGCTGCGTGATGTGGGTGGGAGTGAGGAGGAAGAAGAACACCCTGGTTTTTTTGGGGGGCGGTGTGCTGGGTCTGGGTAGCGCCTCTCATTCAGTAAATATATGGACTTTTGAATTGATTTTACTATTTACTAGGGTGGATGGGCTGTTTTGTCTTGGGCCCAGAGAAACAATTACTACTAGTACAGTGGAGACACTCTACAGCTACCCAGAAAAACAATTACTACTAGTAAAGTGGATACAATACCACTTCTGGCTCCTCCTAGGTCATCAAAACGTCTCCCTCTACTGAATGCCATTATACTTTTGTTCACCGACATGGGGGCCATGCAGTGCGCGGGCCCAAATGCCATCCACCAAATTAGAAGGCACTATGCAGGCGGAGAGTAACCCCGGTCATAGCGCGGCAATAACGAGCCATCGTATCACAAAACCCCACCTCCCCGCAGTCTAAGTTTGACAAACGAAGCAACCATCATTTCACTCTTCGCTGAATCCCCTTCTCCCTCACTATCTTTAAGAAAGGCAACACTCGCATCTGCCACTGTTCTTCTCTCCCAACGAAGGGAAGGTAAGCGGATCCGTGATGTTGGTATATTTTCGTTCAGAGAAAAAAAGAACTTTTGCAAAGCAGTAACCGATCCTCACTCTCTTTTTTGTTTCATTGTCATTGCGATTGTGTTTTCCTTTCAGTGGTCTCCTACTATTCGTCGGTTTCATGATGGACCAACGAGAACCATGCAAAGATCTGCCAATATTGGAGCAGACGTGGGAGGCTGATCCCCACGAGACAGAGAGCTCCAAGAAGATGGAGACAGCCACCGAGCCGACCCCAGATACGCTCAGGGCCACTACTGAGATGGTCAACACCCCATTTGAGGTTACAGCCCTCGTGGCACTGCAGGAGCAGTTTTCCCCTTCGAGGATGTGCCCCCCCCCCCCCCGCTGAGCTGCCCAAGGTGATTTTCTTCTTTGCCGATCTCGATTGTGGTTTTTCATCTAAGTATGAGGTGATGAATAATGCAAAATTTTATTAGCTTCGATGCCATGCTATACATAGTGGTTTAAATAACTTGTGTTTCTTATACTGGAAAGTAATTCAAAATTTGTTTCTGTTTCAATTAGAGCCCTGATGCAGATAAGGATTGTGTGGTTGTACATGTCACTCGCTATGAGGCAGATGACCTGGATGTACGCAATGAGAAAACCGAGTTTTTAGGCTGTTGGATCCTGGAAGCCATTTGCGCTTGTACCAATGAAGAGTTGTATTCCAGCCTCACTGTTGTCAGGCGTGTTGTCCAGGGTGTACTGAAGCACAAGAAGTTCAAAGCTACTCCTTCGTTTGTGAGGCATACTGTTCTTGTGAAGCTTACGTAGGAAGATGACGTGGCATGCCTCCACAAACAAGTTTATAAGTGGCAAGGCCACAAGGTTGTCTTCATGAAGGTTCACCGGATAGAGCTGCTGCCGGACGTCCTCGATGATGTTCATGGCAAGGTCCGTCTTGTGTCCAGCCCAAATTAGATCGAGGCATGAAATACTTGCCCCAGCTAGTGTTTAATAGTAGTTTGGATTCTGTCTAATTACCTGATCCTTGCCTGTTATCGAGCCCTTTGGGGCTAGTACTCTGTTTTAATCCGTCTATGGGAACTGCTGCTACTTTTGTGTGCCCGTGAATCATCGTAATTGTTGCCGAAAAATATGCGTCCTCACTAGTTTTATCATACGAGCAGTGTGTTTTTTGATGAAATAGAGTACTCGTTCGAGAACTGTGCGCCGTTGTATACATAAGTACTTGTAAACACTGTTGGTGCTACCCCACTTGTAAGCAGTTGTGCAAAACACGGCACATTGGCTTAGCTCGCTTCAACACTAGGCTATCGACCAGCTAACAATCAACAATCTGCTGTCTGACATAGAAGCAACTATGTATCTTGTTACAGTGGTTCATGCAGTTAACTGAGGCCACAATGTAAATTCCAAATGTTCACACGCTAGTCCAGCATTCATGTGGAACACTCACATTAAACTCGGCTTCATAAAAAACTTGAAAAGGATAAGTTAAGCAATTTTATACATCTCAATGATTCATAGAACATAGCAAACATGTACTAGTTAATAGCAAAAGACAAAGTTGTGAGAAGGTTTACAAATCAGGAAAAAACAACCAAGGCTTCTCTGAGCAAAGGGCCTCCCGGCAGGCTTAAATTTCCTAGAGTTCACTCTGGTTTTTTCTTGTTGCCACCATCCAGGGTTAGGTTTTCTCATTCCAGAATAACCAATTATAATTGTGTTCTCAGCTGGAATGCTGAACTGAACCATGCAGTGTACTGACTAGCTGAAAGTCTTGTGCATTCCACTAAATTTAAGCGCCGCTATTTGCAGAAATAAGCAGACCACAATGCCTCTTGTCCGTGCACCTGTCCCAAAAACCTCCATGCAGCCGTGCCAGCTTGTCCTCGGTCCATGGATGAACTGGAAGAAAGTGCATTCCGGACTAGGATGCAAATGTTTTCGCTCGCCCCTGCACTGCAATTAGGAAGTAAAACGTACGAATCAGCTTCTTTTAGATTGCGTTGGTCATTCTACCTAGTAACTACCAATGTAGGAATACCTGGAAGACGGGTGGTTAGACGACGGCAACGAGGGATAGCCATCTCATTTTGCGCAGTTCTACTAAAACTGAGGTGTGTGCTTTTGATTGCGCGGATAGAAACGATACGGAGACAGACAACCCGAAATGATATGGAGACAGACATCCCTGTTTGCGCAAATACGAAATACGGTTATCTAAATAGTGACATATATTTGCAGTGGCGTATGATTAACAGCAGCATCTATTGTGTTATAATTGCCACTAGATTGACAGTATGAAAGTGTCCTTAAGTAAGTAGCATCACATCACATCAACACTGCCACTAGATTAACATGCAGAACAATAGCATTAGTATTACTGTCATGAGAGTAGCACATGGTCAGTAAATGTGCAATCAAATTTGTGCAGTTCCACTAGGATGCAGCAATGTTAGCGGTGTGAGATTTAAGTCTAACTGCAAAAACACAATTCATGGGAAATAAATCAAGACGGAAGCACTTCATAAAATAGTGGTGGCATTGCTTCAATTTATCGATGGCACTAGACCATTACTTATAGTGACATTAGGTGGCATTGCTTAATGCTTCATGTGATTTTACATTAACGGTAGCGATATGGGCATAGGGACAGCAGAGGCATAAAGTGGTGAGGCAGATGTGGTTGCCGAGAGCGGCAAGCACTCAGGCAACATGTCTGCATTTGTCCCATTTTTTATCTCCTCGGCGACATTTTCCTATGTGAGCACAGGAAATCTAGACCTGCTCATTCTCATTTGCGTTGTACCCCAACACCCGTCACTTTCTTTCCTTTTTCAACCAAGAGATAGGTCCACGTCCCCCCACCCTTCCCCATCCACCATGCTTTCTTCGTCTTCTCAACCAAGAGACCAGTTGGGTAGCTAGTATCTACTACTTTCCCCCGTTTCCTCTTAGAACCAAGTCCTATATTCATGCTACAACTTTCCCACTTTCTTCCCTGTTCGAACCAACTCTTAGAGTCGACTGTATGAACTAGCTTTACCTCTAATAATAGTAAAAGTCTAGGTGGATTTGGGACAGTGGACGGAAGTAGAAAAGATCCACGCGAAGCCCAGTGGGGAGCTGGGGCAGTAGAGCAAGGCAGGTTTCGAAGGAATATATACCTAAGGGTCGTCGGCATGTGGCAAAGACGGCGTCGGGAGGCCGCATCTTGGCCACAATACCGCAGGGAGGAAGAAGGTGTCGGAGGCCCTCCGGAGCCGGCGCTCTCTCGGAGAGAACGACACAGCCGCCGATCAGTACGCGCGGGTAGCCGTTGGTCTCCTCCCTCGCCACCGACGACAGCATGAACAATGCACCTACACCCCTGCCCCGGTCGAGGTTGTCCGGCCGGATTTGTGACCAGCCGTGAGCTGAGAGAGAGTGTGGCCACCTATGTCTTGCTTAGATCTTAAGAGCATGAGAGAGTGAACGAGAGGAACCCTAGTAAAGCAAGCGCTAAGGCTCCTGCTTATATATATAGTGGAGTGATTTTGTTGTACCAGCTCCAAAAAAATGCGCTCCTACGTGTAACTGTAACATCCCAAATTTCCAATTTGGCATGTTATACATTAGGTCATCATGCATAGCAAATTTTATTGCTTTCTCGTTAGCAATCCTCGAAATCCTAAGCAACTCAAGGACCTTCGGAGTGAGTTGGGGATTTTCCCGGTTTTTCATATTTGTGAACTGCTGCTACTTTTGTGTGCCCGTGAATCATCGTAATTGTTGCCGAAAAATATGCGTCCTCACTAGTTTTATCATACGAGCAGTGTGTTTTTTGATGAAATAGAGTACTCGTTCGAGAACTGTGCGCCGTTGTATACATAAGTACTTGTAAACACTGTTGGTGCTACCCCACTTGTAAGCAGTTGTGCAAAACACGGCACATTGGCTCAGCTCGCTTCAACACTAGGCTATCGACCAGCTAACAATCAACAATCTATTGTCTGACATAGAAGCAACTATGTATCTTGTTACAGTGGTTCATGCAGTTAACTGAGGCCACAATGTAAATTCCAAACGTTCACACGCTAGTCCAGCATTCATGTGGAACACTCACATTAAACTCGGCTTCATAAAAAACTTGAAAAGGATAAGTTAAGCAATTTTATACATCTCAATGATTCATAGAACATAGCAAACATATACTAGTTAATAGCAAAAGACAAAGTTGTGAGAAGGTTTACAAATCAGGAAAAAACAACCAAGGCTTCTCTGAGCAAAGGGCCTCCCGGCAGGCTTAAATTTCCTAGAGTTCACTCTGGTTTTTCCTTGTTGCCACCATCCAGGGTTAGGTTTTCTCATTCCAGAATAACCAATTATAATTGTGTTCTCAGCTGGAATGCTGAACTGAACCATGCAGTGTACTGACTAGCTGAAAGTCTTGTGCATTCCACTAAATTTAAGCGCCGCTATTTGCAGAAATAAGCAGACCACAATGCCTCTTGTCCGCGCACCTGTCCCAAAAACCTCCATGCAGCCGTGCCAGCTTGTCCTCGGTCCATGGATGAACTGGAAGAAAGTGCATTCCGGACTAGGATGCAAATGTTTTCGCTCGCCCCTGCACTGCAATTAGGAAGTAAAACGTATGAATCAGCTTCTTTTAGATTGCGTTGGTCATTCTACCTAGTAACTACCAATGTAGGAATACCTGGAAGACGGGTGGTTAGATGACGGCAACGAGGGATAGCCATCTCATTTTGCGCAGTTCTACTAAAACTGAGGTGTGTGCTTTTGATTGCGCGGATAGAAACGATACGGAGACAGACATCCCGAAATGATATGGAGACAGACATCCCTGTTTGCGCAAATACGAAATACGGTTATCTAAATAGTGACAGATATTTGCAGTGGCGTATGATTAACAGCAGCATCTATTGTGTTATAATTGCCACTAGATTGACAGTATGAAAGTGTCCTTAAGTAAGTAGCATCACATCACATCAACACTGCCACTAGATTAACATGCAGAACAATAGCATTAGTATTACTGTCATGAGAGTAGCACATGGTCAGTAAATGTGCAATCAAATTTGTGCAGTTCCACTAGGATGCAGCAATGTTAGCGGTGTGAGATTTAAGTCTAACTGCAAAAACACAATTCATGGGAAATAAATCAAGACGGAAGCACTTCATAAAATAGTGGTGGCATTGCTTCAATTTATCGATGGCACTAGACCATTACTTATAGTGACATTAGGTGGCATTGCTTAATGCTTCATGTGATTTTACATTAACGGTAGCGATATGGGCATAGGGACAGCAGAGGCATAAAGTGGTGAGGCAGATGTGGTTGCCGAGAGCGGCAAGCACTCAGGCAGCATGTCTGCATTTGTCCCATTTTTATCTCCTCGGCGACATTTTCCTATGTGAGCACAGGAAATCTAGACCTGCTCATTCTCATTTGCGTTGTACCCCAACACCCGTCACTTTCTTTCCTTTTTCAACCAAGAGATAGGTCCACGTCCCCCCACCCTTCGCCATCCACCATGCTTTCTTCGTCTTCTCAACCAAGAGACCAGTTGGGTAGCCAGTATCTACTACTTTCCCCCGTTTCCTCTTAGAACCAAGTCCTATATTCATGCTACAACTTTCCCACTTTCTTCCCTGTTTGAACCAACTCTTAGAGTCGACTGTATGAACTAGCTTTACCTCTAATAATAGTAAAAGTCTAGGTGGATTTGGGACAGTGGACGGAAGTAGAAAAGATCCACACGAAGCCCAGTGGGGAGCTGGGGCAGTAGAGCAAGGCAGGTTTCGAAGGAATATATACCTAAGGGTCGTCGGCATGTGGCAAAGACGGCGTCGGGAGGCCGCATCTTGGCCACAATACCGCAGGGAGGAAGAAGGGGTCGGAGGCCCTCCGGAGCCGGCGCTCTCTCGGAGAGAACGACACAGCCGCCGATCAGTACGCGCGGGTAGCCGTTGGTCTCCTCCCTCGCCACCGACGACAGCATGAACAATGCACCTACACCCCTGCCCCGGTCGAGGTTGTCCGGCCGGATTTGTGACCAGCCGTGAGCTGAGAGAGAGTGTGGCCACCTATGTCTTGCTTAGATCTTAAGAGCATGAGAGAGTGAACGAGAGGAACCCTAGTAAAGCAAGCGCTAAGGCTCCTGCTTATATATATAGTGGAGTGATTTTGTTGTACCAGCTCCAAAAAAATGCGCTCCTACGTGTAACTGTAACATCCCAAATTTCCAATTTGGAATGTTATACATTAGGTCATCATGCATAGCAAATTTTATTGCTTTCTCGTTAGCAATCCTCGAAATCCTAAGCAACTCAAGGACCTTCGGAGTGAGTTGGGGATTTTCCCGGTTTTTCATATTTGTGAACTGCTGCTACTTTTGTGTGCCCGTGAATCATCGTAATTGTTGCCGAAAAATATGCGTCCTCACTAGTTTTATCATACGAGCAGTGTGTTTTTTGATGAAATAGAGTACTCGTTCGAGAACTGTGCGCCGTTGTATACATAAGTACTTGTAAACACTGTTGGTGCTACCCCACTTGTAAGCAGTTGTGCAAAACACGGCACATTGGCTCAGCTCGCTTCAACACTAGGCTGTCGACCAGCTAACAATCAACAATCTGCTGTCTGACATAGAAGCAACTATGTATCTTGTTACAGTGGTTCATGCAGTTAACTGAGGCCACAATGTAAATTCCAAACGTTCACACGCTAGTCCAGCATTCATGTGGAACACTCACATTAAACTCGGCTTCATAAAAAACTTGAAAAGGATAAGTTAAGCAATTTTATACATCTCAATGATTCATAGAACATAGCAAACATATACTAGTTAATAGCAAAAGACAAAGTTGTGAGAAGGTTTACAAATCAGGAAAAAACAACCAAGGCTTCTCTGAGCAAAGGGCCTCCCGGCAGGCTTAAATTTCCTAGAGTTCACTCTGGTTTTTTCTTGTTGCCACCATCCAGGGTTAGGTTTTCTCATTCCAGAATAACCAATTATAATTGTGTTCTCAGCTGGAATGCTGAACTGAACCATGCAGTGTACTGACTAGCTGAAAGTCTTGTGCATTCCACTAAATTTAAGCGCCGCTATTTGCAGAAATAAGCAGACCACAATGCCTCTTGTCCGCGCACCTGTCCCAAAACCTCCATGCAGCCGTGCCAGCTTGTCCTCGGTCCATGGATGAACTGGAAGAAAGTGCATTCCGGACTAGGATGCAAATGTTTTCGCTCGCCCCTGCACTGCAATTAGGAAGTAAAACGTATGAATCAGCTTCTTTTAGATTGCGTTGGTCATTCTACCTAGTAACTACCAATGTAGGAATACCTGGAAGACGGGTGGTTAGATGACGGCAACGAGGGATAGCCATCTCATTTTGCGCAGTTCTACTAAAACTGAGGTGTGTGCTTTTGATTGCGCGGATAGAAACGATACGGAGACAGACATCCCGAAATGATATGGAGACAGACATCCCTGTTTGCGCAAATACGAAATACGGTTATCTAAATAGTGACAGATATTTGCAGTGGCGTATGATTAACAGCAGCATCTATTGTGTTATAATTGCCACTAGATTGACAGTATGAAAGTGTCCTTAAGTAAGTAGCATCACATCACATCAACACTGCCACTAGATTAACATGCAGAACAATAGCATTAGTATTACTGTCATGAGAGTAGCACATGGTCAGTAAATGTGCAATCAAATTTGTGCAGTTCCACTAGGATGCAGCAATGTTAGCGGTGTGAGATTTAAGTCTAACTGCAAAAACACAATTCATGGGAAATAAATCAAGACGGAAGCACTTCATAAAATAGTGGTGGCATTGCTTCAATTTATCGATGGCACTAGACCATTACTTATAGTGACATTAGGTGGCATTGCTTAATGCTTCATGTGATTTTACATTAACGGTAGCGATATGGGCATAGGGACAGCAGAGGCATAAAGTGGTGAGGCAGATGTGGTTGCCGAGAGCGGCAAGCACTCAGGCAGCATGTCTGCATTTGTCCCATTTTTTATCTCCTCGGCGACATTTTCCTATGTGAGCACAGGAAATCTAGACCTGCTCATTCTCATTTGCGTTGTACCCCAACACCCGTCACTTTCTTTCCTTTTTCAACCAAGAGATAGGTCCACGTCCCCCCACCCTTCGCCATCCACCATGCTTTCTTCGTCTTCTCAACCAAGAGACCAGTTGGGTAGCCAGTATCTACTACTTTCCCCCGTTTCCTCTTAGAACCAAGTCCTATATTCATGCTACAACTTTCCCACTTTCTTCCCTGTTTGAACCAACTCTTAGAGTCGACTGTATGAACTAGCTTTACCTCTAATAATAGTAAAAGTCTAGGTGGATTTGGGACAGTGGACGGAAGTAGAAAAGATCCACACGAAGCCCAGTGGGGAGCTGGGGCAGTAGAGCAAGGCAGGTTTCGAAGGAATATATACCTAAGGGTCGTCGGCATGTGGCAAAGACGGCGTCGGGAGGCCGCATCTTGGCCACAATACCGCAGGGAGGAAGAAGGGGTCGGAGGCCCTCCGGAGCCGGCGCTCTCTCGGAGAGAACGACACAGCCGCCGATCAGTACGCGCGGGTAGCCGTTGGTCTCCTCCCTCGCCACCGACGACAGCATGAACAATGCACCTACACCCCTGCCCCGGTCAAGGTTGTCCGGCCGGATTTGTGACCAGCCGTGAGCTGAGAGAGAGTGTGGCCACCTATGTCTTGCTTAGATCTTAAGAGCATGAGAGAGTGAACGAGAGGAACCCTAGTAAAGCAAGCGCTAAGGCTCCTGCTTATAGATATAGTGGAGTGATTTTGTTGTACCAGCTCCAAAAAAATGCGCTCCTACGTGTAACTGTAACATCCCAAATTTCCAATTTGGAATGTTACACATTAGGTCATCATGCATAGCATATTTTATTGCTTTCTCGTTAGCAATCCTCGAAATCCTAAGCAACTCAAGGACCTTCGGAGTGAGTTGGGGATTTTCCCGGTTTTTCATATTTGATTTTTATCAAATATGAAACGAGGATTTTTGGTTTTATTTATTTTTCCTCGTCGCCCCTCGCCGCCCCGACGACGCCCGCACCCCGCCGCCCCGCCGCACCCCGGACACCCCACCGGAGCCCCGTCCCGAGCCTCGCCGGAGGTAGCCGAGCCGCCGTTCGCCGAGTCCGGTTTTTTTTCAAAAACCGTTCGGTTTATTTTTTTCTTTCCCGAAACCCTAGGTTTATTTTTTATATAGATCGGTTTATTTTTTTCAGTTTAGTTAGTTAGTGAACGTTCGCCCAATCCGTTCATTTTAACGAACGTGTTCGTTGGTTAGTCGCAGTTAACGAACGTCCGTTCGTTTAACTGTTCGTCAGTTTTATTTTTCGTCGGATTATCCGCGATTTTTGATCTGTTTTTTTTAGTTTAACTTTTTGCTCATTTATCGGAATCAGGCAATTCAAGCGCCTAGAGTTTCGTCTCCAAATTCTCTTTCCTTTTAACCAACTCAAACAAGTTTTTGCTACTGTAAAATTTGACCTAGATCCAGATTAGTAAACGAAGCTTGTTTCTTTCGCCGTTTGATTTTCGTTCCTTCGTTCGATTTGATTCTTTTTGTAAACCGGAGTTCTTAAGTTGAACCTTCTGGTTAGTTCTTTTATTTGAGTTTTGCTTGTGCATTAGGTGAGTGCTTATTGTATGCTTGTTTGTTTGCAATAGAGTACCCGGAGTGCGCCGCTTGCTACTTCGAATCTCTAGGTTTCACGGATCATCAGCAAGGCAAGTAACACTTTGATCATACCTCCTTACTACCCAGTTTTATTGCATTAGATCAACCCTCAAACATTGCATTGTTAGGATCTAATTAAATTGTGGGTATCGGGAAGTAGATGAGGTAGTACCTATTACCTGATTTATTATCAAACCCTTGGGAGTTACTTCTACGTTTGCTTATATTGGTATGCTATGCTCGTAGACGTGGATTGGGTTTGACTGATATCCATGACAATTGTGAGATTGTTAATTAATGGTTTACTTAAGGTGGCAACTAAAACTCACATCTGGGTGGATTGAGGCACCCGGGTATTCCAGTGATTACCTGTTTGTTTTTATGGACCGCCACCCAGGCTCAAAGGGATCATGAGATTATTCATGCTAGAAACTTCCGTGTGCAGCTGCAAGCTATTATGGGCTCTAGCATAGTTGAGTAAGTTGTGGGAAGCCTTTCCATGATGGGCTAGCAGATGTAGGGGATTGTAGGTGTACCGGCCTATCTATCGGTTAAGGGGACCTCTTCGGAAAGACTGTGTCTCGGTCATCCGTTTATCAAACATCATGTAGTGCGAGAATCAAGCGGAGGCGATCGAGTCTTGTGGGGAAAAGTGCACAAACCTCTGCAGAGTGTATAAACTAATCGTGGTTAGCCGTGTCCCCGGTTATGGACGTTTTGAGTATCTAGTATCTGGATTATCATGTGAATCTCATCACCATGTTACTTTAATTAATTTTGTTGGGTTAAGGATGATACTTAATTGGGATTGAGATGCTGTCAACCATCTCAATGTTTCACAACCACCATGATAGTTAAATAAAATTTATTCCTTTGCTGTAGGGAAAAATTGGCTTTTTGCAAAACAGTAACCATAGAGCTTTCCACCAGCCAAATATGCATGTAGTGATAGCATCATTCTGTTCATTACTCTCTATGTGTTACATTGCCAGCATATTCCCTGTGCTGACCCGTTTCGGGCTGCAATGTTTCATGTTGCAGACTTTTCAGACGACGAGTAAGATGCCTTAGGTCGTGGTCTTATACTTAGTGATGCCGTTGGAGTTGATGGACTCACTTATCTTCCAAGTCTTCCGCTGTTATCGTATTTAGATTGGCCTTAAGTCATATCTACCATACTTATTTCTCTTTTGAGATACTCGTTGTAATAAGTGTGTGATTGCTACTCTGTTATAAATCCTCCATTTGTACTGTACGTGTCAGTATTACTGATCCAGGGATGACACTGGTGCACAGAAGCACAGACTGTTTGAGGTCTGGTCGCTACAAAGGTGGTATCAGAGCACACGCTGACTGTAGGACATGGCCACTAAGTTTAAACCCTAGAACACTACTCTCTTCTCATTTCTTACTCCTCTCCACTTTCTACTCTTTTAGGATGGTGGATGCAAGGAACAAGTTCATGCAACCAGATGAAGATACACCCTTTGGACGCCACTTGAAGGAAGTCACGAGACACCTAAACATTGGAATACCAAGCTTCACCGGAACCTACAACGCCACACTACCAGAAGAAGAGCGCTGGATGATTCAAGTTCAAGTTCCAGGAAGGACGTTCATGCCAGTCACTGAGCCTATAGAGTTTTCCTTTGATGCACCAACCTGGAGTCTAGGAAAGAGCATGGCAGCCCACATCACCATGGGACACATTGGAGAAGTGTACCACAAGGAGCTTAAGGATACTATCTACCAGATTTGTGGACGCCGAGATGAACAATGGGAGATGATCAGCACCAGGAAGGATAGGTCAATTGCAGCTTTCATCCAGGCGTTAAACCAGCACATTCGTCGCCAGGAGAACCAAATGTGCGCAGGCATGATAGAACTGAAGAAGGCATTGACCAAGATCACGGAGCTGGAGGAAGAAATCAAGTCTACACGCGATGGATATGAGGAGGAAATCGCAACATTATTGGAGAAGAATGAAGACCTGATAAAGAAGATCGGAGTTTTCATGGGAGATCCAGCACCAGGAGAAGAAGACGACGATTCTACTTGCCCGGAGAACTACATCATCATCGACGACGCCGACTCGGACCCAAGTGAAGATGACTTTGTTGATGAAGCTGGAGCAGATATCATGGAGTCTTCGACCGATCAAAATTTCTAGTAGACCACCATATCAGTAGTAGTATTTTCCCCCATGTACATAGTATAGTCCAACCACGTAGTAACGATAGTTAGATCGATTGTATGCCTTGTTTGATTGAGTGATATTGATTGTGTTTGTCTCATGTGCATATGGGTAGTGTTTTCCCTCTAGACCTCATTCTATTCTATATTCTCATCTTTTCTAAACCTATCAGATGCCTCCGAGACGCGACACCGGATTTGTTTTTCCACCAGAGATCACTCAGTTGATTTAGCAGCAGAATGCCCTGATGCAAGTGTTAGTACAGAACCAAGGCAACAACAACAACAACAACCCACCACCACCTGTTGATCACTTAGCCCGTTTCTTGAGGTTAAATCCGTCGGTGTTTTCCAGCAGCACCGAGCCGATTGTTGCAGATGATTGGCTCCACAAGGTTGGAAGGGAGCTGACCACTACAGGATGCACATATGCGGAAAGAGTGTGTTTTGCCGCACATCAGCTTGATGGACCCGTAGCATCATGGTGGGAGAATTACACAGCCACACACCCTATTGACACTGTCACCTGGGATCAGTTTCAGCAAGCTTTCCGTACTGCCCATGTTTCAGCAGGAGCTATGGCTATGAAGAAGCGTGAGTTTCGCAACCTACGCCAAGGAGGACGCACCATAGGCCAATATGTGGAGGACTTTAGTAAGTTAGCACGTTATGGCCCAGACGACGTTGCTACAGATGCAGCCAGGCAGGAGAAGTTTCTGGAAGGACTGAATGATGAGCTGAGCATGCAGTTAATGGTAGCAACCTTCAGCAACTACCAGGAGTTGGTAGATAGAGCTTTAATGATCGAAGGGAAGCAGCAGCAGATTGAAAGTCGCAAGAGGAAGTATGGACAAGGGAAGTACAATTCTGGAGCTCATCAGAAGCCACGTTTTACCCCGAATTCGGGAGTACCTTTTCAGCATACACATGGAGGAGGTTCGCACAACCACAGTGGACCCAAGAACGGTAATGGGAATGGAGCAAGCAACAGACAGAACCGTAACAACCCATCGACCCCAGCTAAGAGGGATATGAGCCAAGTCACTTGTTTCAAATGCCAGAAGACTGGACATTATGCTAATGAATGTCCGGAAGCTAAGAATGGAAATGGCAATGGAAGCTCTGGGAAGAAGCCTAACCCTTTCAATAAAGGACATGTGAACCACGTTTACGTGGAGGAGGTTGAAGCACAGCCTGATGCAGTAATAGGTAAGTTTTTGGTTAAGTCATTTACTGCACTCGTTCTTTTTGATACTGGTGCATCGCATTCATACATATCAAGGGGATTTGTGGATAAGTATAAACTGCCCACCAAGGTTCTTAAAACACCTATGTTAGTAAGTTCACCAGGAGCAGAGCATATGGCAAGCCAAGGATGTTTTCAGATGCCATTGGCCATAGGTAGGCATGTTTTCCCTCAGACTTGATAATCTTGGAGTCGCAAGGTTTGGATGTAATTTTGGGTATGGATTGGCTATCGATGTACGGAGGAAACATCGATTGCGCCAGTAAGACGATTTCACTTACCACCCCAGAAGGAAGAAGGATTAAGTATGTATCCCGGCATGTGCCGAAGAGGACTCAAGTAAATTCCTTATCAGGAGTTGTACAGGAGGAAGTACCAGTGGTGAAGGATTATCCCGAAGTATTTCCAGAGGAGTTGCCAGGCATGCCACCGGACAGAGACATTGAGTTTTTGATTGAACTTTTGCCAGGCACAGGGCCGATATCTAAGAGACCATACAGGATGCCCGCAAAGGATTTGGAGGAAATTAAGAAGCAGATTAAGGAGTTACTGGATAAAGGCTATATTCGCCCAAGTTCGTCACCTTGGGGATCACCAGTACTTCTAGTGGAGAAGAAGGATGGATCGCTAAGGATGGTTGTTGATTATCGAGGATTGAATGAAGTGACCATCAAGAACAAGTACCCTCTGCCAATGATCAATGATTTGTTTGACCGCTTACAAGGAGCTAAGGTATTTTCCAAGATCGATCTAAGATCAGGATACCATCAGTTGAAGATTCGAGAGCAGGATATACCTAAGATGGATTTTACCACCAGGTATGGGCTATATGAGTATACCGTTATGTCATTTGGTCTGACTAACGCACCTGTCTATTTCATGAACCTGATGAACAAGGTGTTTATGGAGTTTTTGGATAAGTTTGTCGTGGTATTCATTGATGATATTTTAGTCTACTCGAAGGATGAAGAAGAGCATAAGGAACATTTGCGTTTGGTACTTGAGAAGCTCAGAGAACATCAGTTATACGCCCAGTTCAGCAAATGTGAGTTTTGGTTGAAGGAACTTGGATTCCTCGGACATGTTATATCCGGAGAAGGAATAGTAGTAGACCCTATGAAAGTTGTCAGTGTGACAAATTGGGAATCACCCACGTCAGTTGGAGAGATCCGGAGTTTTCTTGGACTCGCAGGATAGTACCAGAGATTCATTAAGAATTTCTCAAAGATTGCAAAGCCCATGACTGAGCTATTGAAGAAAGACACCAAGTTCAATTGGACTGAGGATTGTGAAGTTAGTTTTCAGGAGTTGAAGGAATGTTTGGTTACATCACCAGTGTTGATTCTGCCAGATCAACGCAAGGATTATGAAGTTTATTGCGACGCTTCTCGTCAAGGACTTGGAGCAGTGCTTATGCAGGAAGGAAGAGTTGTTTCATATGCTTCACGACAGCTTAAACCCCATGAGATGAATTACGCTACGCATGATTTGGAGTTAGCAGCCGTAGTGCATGCGTTGAAGACATGGAGACATTTTCTCATCGGAAACCACTGTGAAGTGTACACGGATCACAAGAGTTTGAAATACATCTTCACGCAGAAGGAGTTGAATCTCAGGCAAAGGAGATGGTTGGAGCTCATAAAGGATTATGATATGAGATTGCATTATCACCCCGGAAAGGCTAACGTAGTAGCTGATGCATTGAGCCGCAAGAGTCATGTTAACACCCTCATGACAGGAGAGTTACCCCAGGAGTAAGCCTAGGATCTTCGCGAGCTATGTTTGGAAATAGTTCCGAGAGGCCATGTAGCAGCATTGGAGATTCAGTCTACCTTGATGGAAAAGATCAGAGAATCCCAGAAGACAGACAAAGAGATTGTGGAAATAAAGGAAAGGATGAGTAAAGGAAAAGCCAAAGGATTTCGCGAGGATGAGCACGATACCTTATGGTTTGAGGACCGCGTTTATGTGCCTAATGATCCGGAGATCAGGAAGTTGATCTTGCAAGAGGCCCATGATTCTCCGTATTCGATTCACCCAGGAAATACCAAGATGTATTTGGATTTGAAGGATACTTTCTGGTGGACCGGAATGAAGAAGGATATTGCGGAGTATGTAGCAGTTTGTGATGTATGTCAGAGCGTAAAGGTAGAGCATCAGAAGCCAGCAGGATTGCTACAGCCATTGCCAATACCCGAATGGAAGTGGGATAAACTAGGCATGGATTTTATCACAGGATTGCCCAGGACTCGTTCATGCTATGACTCGATATGGGTTGTAGTCGATCGTTTGACGAAGGTAGCTCATTTCATCCCAGTGAAGACCACTTACACAAGTGCTAAGTTGGCAAAGATATACATGACCAGAATCGTATGTCTGCATCGAGTTCCAAGGACCATTGTATCAGATAGAGGAACCCAGTTTACCTCAAAGTTTTGGAATCAGTTACACGAAACTTTCGGAACCAGGCAAGAATTTAGTACAACTTTTCATCCACAGACAGATGGACAGACCGAGAGAGTCAATCAGATTTTGGAGGACATGTTGAGAGCTTGTGCGCTAGATTATGGATCTAGTTGGGACGAAAATTTGCCGTATGCAGAGTTTTCTTACAACAACAGTTATCAAACCAGTTTGAAGATGGCCCCTTTCGAAGCTTTGTATGGAAGGAGGTGTAGAACACCCTTAATGTGGAACAAAATTGGAGACCGCCAGTTGTTTGGACCAGATTTGATTAAGGAATCAGAACAGAAGGTGAAATTGATTCGCGATAGACTCAAGGTAGCCCAATCCAGGCAGAAGAGTTATGCAGATTCTAAACGAAAGGAGACAGTTTACGAAGTCGGAGACAGAGTTTATCTTTGTGTGTCCCCACTTCGAGGAGTTAAGCGCTTCGGAGTTAAAGGAAAGTTAGCGCCACGTTTTATCGGACCATACAGAGTTTTGGAGAAAATGGGAGAAGTCGCTTACAAGTTGGAATTACCCGAAGGATTGTCAGGAGTTCATGATGTATTTCACGTTTCCTAGTTAAAGAAGTGCCACGCAGAGATGGCTGAGATACCGCTGAGAGATACAGTGCCACTAGAAGCGATTCAGTTGGAAAGTGATTTGACTTATGAGGAGAAACCAGTCAAGATTCTCGAGTATGCCAGTCGAGTCACGCGCAGCAAGGTTATCAAGTTTTGCAAAGTTCAGTGGATCCACCACACCGAGGATGAAGCCACCTGGGAGCGAGAGGAAGATCTACGGAAGGACCACTCTCACCTATTTTCTAGCCAACCCGAATCTCGAGGGCGAGATTCATCTTAAGGGGGTAGGTTTGTAACATACCAAATTTCCAATTTGGAATGTTATACATTAGGTCATCATGCATAGCATATTTTATTGCTTTCTCGTTAGCAATCCTCGAAATCCTAAGCAACTCAAGGACCTTCGGAGAGAGTTGGGGATTTTCCCGGTTTTTCATATTTGATTTTTATCAAATATGAAACGAGGATTTTTGGTTTTATTTAGTTTTCTCTCCGAAAAATATTTCATGTTAAAATAAATGAGAGGAGAAAATATGACTTCTCCAAAATAATTGAAATATTGGAGGAAAAATATTAAAATCAAATATTTGATTTTATTCGGATTTTATTTGCAATAGAAAAATTGCACGTTTCAAAAAACTGCATTTTTAGGGCCAAGAAAATGTTCACCTCGTTCTAATTATTTTAATTAGACGGTGAAAATTTATTTTGGCATTTTTAGATTTTTATTTATTTTTCTAGGATTTTTCTAGGTTCGGCGGAATTATTAAAAAAACGCGCGAGCGCCGACTGGGCCGAAGCCCAGCCGCGCGGCCCAGCCCACCGCCCGAGCCGTCTCCCTCCCGGAGACCTAGCTCCTGCCGCCGCCCGAGTCCCGGTCGAGGCCGACTCCGCCGCCGCCCTTGCCCCCTCCCCCACGGCACCCCCTCCTTAAATACTCCCTGCCGCCGCCCCTCTCCCTCACCCCGTCCTGCCGCCCGAAGGAGCAGGAGCCCGCCGGACCCGAAGCTCGCCGCCGCCGAACGCCGCCGCCTCATCGCCCGTCGCCGCCCCGACGACGCCCGCACCCCGCCGCCCCGCCGCACCCGGACACCCCGCCGGAGCCCCGTCCCGAGCCTCGCCGGAGGTAGCCGAGCCGCCGTTCACCGAGTCTGGTTTTTTCTCAAAAACCGTTCGGTTCGTTTTTTTTCTTTCCCGAAACCCTAGGTTTATTTTTTTATATAGATCGGTTTATTTTTTTCGGTTTAGTTAGTTAGTGAACGTTCGCCCGATCCGTTCGTTTTAACGAACGTGTTCGTCGGTTAGTCGCAGTTAACGAACGTCCGTTCGTTTAACTGTTTGGCAGTTTTATTTTCGTCGGATTATCCGCAATTTTCCCAGATCGCGATTTCTGATATGTTTTTCGTTTTAGTTTAACTTTTCGCTCGTTTATCGGAATCAGGCGATTCAAGCCCCTAGAGTTTCGTCTCGAAATTCTCTTTCTGTTTAAACAACTCAAACAAGTTTTTGTTACTGTAAAATTTGACCTAGATCCAGATTAGTAAACGAAGCTTGTTTCTTTCGCCGTTTGATTTTCGTTGCTTCGTTCGATTTGATTCTTTTTGTAAACCGGAGTTCTTAAGTTGAACCTTCTGGTTAGTTCTTTTATTTGAGTTTTGCTTGTGCATTAGTTGAGTGCTTATTGTATGCTTGTTTGTTTGCGATAGAGTACCCGGAGTGCACCGCTTGCTACTTCGAATCTCTAGGTTTCACGGATCATCAGCAAGGCAAGTAACACTTTGATCATACCTCCTTACTACCCAGTTTTATTGCATTAGATCAACCCTCAAACATTGCATGGTTAGGATC
Organism: Triticum aestivum; assembly: GCF_018294505.1. Classification (NCBI taxonomy): domain Eukaryota; kingdom Viridiplantae; phylum Streptophyta; class Magnoliopsida; order Poales; family Poaceae; genus Triticum; species Triticum aestivum. The sequence continues at coordinate 145,477,572 of NC_057802.1, forward strand.
TAATTAAATTGTGGTTATCAGGAAGTAGATGAGGTAGTACCTATTACCTGATTTATTATCAAACCCTTGGGAGTTACTTCTACGTTTGCTTATATTGCTATGCTATGCTCGTAGACGTGGATTGGGTTTGAGTGATATCCATGACAGTTGTGAGATTGTTAATTAATGGTTTACTTAAGGTGGCAACTAAAACTCACATCTGGGTGGATTGAGGCACCTGGGTATTCCAGTGATTGCCTGTTTGTTTTTATGGACCGCCACCCAGGCTCAAAGGGATCATGAGATTATTCATGCTAGAAACTTCCGTGTGCAGCCGCAAGCTATTATGGGCTCTAGCATAGTTGAGTAAGTTGTGGGAAACCTTTCCATGATGGGCTAGCAGATGTAGGGGATTGTAGGTGTACCGGCCTATCTATCGGTTAAGGGGACCTCTTCGGAAAGACTGTGTCTCGGTCATCCGTTTCTCAAACATCATGTAGTGCGAGAATCAAGCGGAGGCGATCGAGTCTTGTGGGGAAAAGTGCACAAACCTCTACAGAGTGTATAAACTAATCATGGTTAGCCGTGTCCCCGGTTATGGACGTTTTGAGTATCTAGTATCTGGATTATCATGTGAATCTCACACCATGTTACTTTAATTAATTTTGTTGGGTTAAGGATGATACTTAATTGGGATTGAGATGCTGTCAAGCATCTCAATGTTTCACAACCACCATGATAGTTAAATAAAATTTATTCCTTGCTATAGGGAAAAATTGGCTTTTTGCAAAACAGTAACCATAGAGCTTTCCACCAGCCAAATATGCATGTAGTGATAGCATCATTCTGTTCATTACTCTCTATGTGTTACATTGCCAGCATATTCCCTGTGCTGACCCGTTTCGGGCTGCAATGTTTCATGTTTCAGACTTTTCAGACGACGAGTAAGATGCCTTAGGTCGTGGTCTTATACTCAGTGATGCCGTTGGATTTGATGGACTCACTTATCTTCCAAGTCTTCCGCTGTTATCGTATTTAGATTGGCCTTAAGCCATATCTACCATACTTATTTCTCTTTTGAGATACTCGTTGTAATAAGTGTGTGATTGCTACTCTGTTACAAATCCTCCATTTGTACTGTGCGTGTCAGCATTATTGATCTAGGGATGACACTGGTGCACAGAAGCACATACTGTTTGAGGTCTGGTCGCTACAGTACCCGCGAGTGGGTGTGAGAGAACTAGTGCGTGCGTGCGCCACTTCTCTTCATGAGAGTACAATATACTATGCCCAAAGAATGTTCGCCACAAGAGTAATAGTATAAGTGTTTGACATGTGAGCTAAAATAAAATGTGCGTGACGTCTTTTGTTGTTTAGACGTTCTGAGGGTAGGGTGTGAAGAGCACATATATGTGTGACGTCTACCTGCTGATAGACGGTGGGTGCGAGAGGAATCGGGAGGGTGCGTGTGCGTGAGAGAGAGGGGGGCACGTATCAATGCAATGCATGTGTCCATAAATCATTATCCGACAAACGTTCGCCATAAGCCTTTTCCTGACGAACGCCGTAAGAACTGTTAGATCGGCATCCGACAGTGTCAGTTTTGCCATGTCATTTTATAGAACAGCCACTCCTCCTACACACAAATCTTCCACGTGAGTGTTAGCAACTGTCGTATGCTCCCTCCGTTCCAAAATGCAGTGCATATAGCTTTATTGAAAATTCGAACCTCGCAAACTTTTACCTAGTTTTCGTGTACCAAATTGCACATGTAGAATACCCTGTATATATCATTTCATTCATCTTCGAGAGGTAACTATAAAGATGGGGGAGGAGTCTACAAAGAAAGACCATCGTATCACCTGCAGCAATTTCAACCATCCTTTGGTGTGGAGGAATATCATAGGAACTCTATATGATATGATTTTTATAGGATTTTTTCCTTTAGAGTCAATTGGTTCGTAGGAATAGATTCATATACTCCACATTTCAAAGGAAATAAACATGATATCATTTGTAAGCTTTAGAGCCACTTGGTTCATATGAATGGATTCCTATACTCCCATAATTTCAAAGGAGAATAAACATTAGCGTATATTCAATAGAAAAGTTCCTATGATATGAACCAAATTACATCTCTTTTCTAATCCCTCCTCATAGGAATTGAGACACATGTCATCTCTAGATTCAATAGAAAAGTTCCTATGATGTCAACCAAATGACATCTCTTTTCCAATCCCTACTCATAGGAATTGAGATACTCCATGTCATCTCTTTCCCTACAACTTCCATGTATACATGCATCTTCTATTCCTAAATAGCTAGTACAACCCACTAGTAGCTTTTTTCCAAGACATGCAACTATGGCACAAGAACTATATAGTGTGCGAATAACTTGAAAGATGGTCGCTAGATGAAGCTAATCGACAGTGCAAAGATGGCAAATCCGAGCACTTTTGGCCGTTGGATATCATCAACATTCCACCAGATCTGCCACATGTACAATTTAGAAGACTCCATGGTTGAACTTAAGCATAATGCACAAACCTCAAAACACAAGCACTTCTCCTTTGTTCTAGAATCTTTCGTATCATAGTTAATTTTTTTTTCTAAATGAATTGCCATTATTTGTTTTTTACTTTATGCTTTACAATGCACAACCCCATGAATCTTCAAATTTTATAAAACTAATTGATTTTGAATGAGATGAACTATAAGATCTAAACGAACATCTACATCATGCATATATGACTCAAAGCTTTACATGCTATAGTGTGTATTTATTCATAATTTGGTTTCGAAATCTCATGCGTTCAATGCATGTGTACCTTACTAGTTTTGAGTAGAGTAGAAAATTTCACGCGGCCCCGGGTATATCAAAATGCAGGGCCCATGCATCATTGCCTTTCGGTCGAACCTACGTCCACAATTTTTTGTACGTAGTATATCTCCACTAGTCCCCGAACCCAAAATGTTGCCTCGTTCCCCTAAAACCAAGCGGCCCACACATATTTAAGGCGTCGACTCGAACTCAATCCCTCTCCCGTTTACTACGACGTGGCCCCACACGCCCTAGTAGTACTCCTACAAACCCTACCGCCGCACGCATCATCGATTTTCTTCAAGAGGACGAGGGAGAAGCCGATTTGTAGTGGAGGCGCTTTCAAAAAAAATGATCTGTAGTGGAGACCCCTACCCTAGGGTGCCCTAGGTAGCTGCCGCACGCATCATTGGTTTTCTCTTTTCTTTATGCTCTTGCGCCCTAGAGTGAAATGATGGTTGCTTCTTCCGTCCAGCTTAATGCAGGAACGGTGGGGCTTTGTGATTTGACCCCTCATCGCTCATTTTCTACTACTGCGGCGCTACGACCGGGGTGCCTCCAATTCCAACCGCTGCTCCAAACTGTAATTTGGTGCGTCGCACGTGGAACAAGACGGTGGATGAGCCACATGTCGGCCAAAAGGGTCCTGTTAAGTGTGTCGCCATTTCGTGTGCGGACTGACCCTGCTTGAGTCGCTACACCAACACGACAGGTGTAGCCTACCACTTGGTTTTGCTCCTTGGTGAATCCCGACTATATTGATCTAAAAAGTTACATACTGAACTACCCTCTCCGTTTCGTTTTTGTTAGACGTCTCGGTTTATAGGGCGTGCATGTAGTTCTAGGTCATCCATTTGACTAACTTAATCTGAGTTACTATGTCACAAAAAGTATATCATTGGATTATTAAGCGGATGTAGTTTCTAAACATATACTATTCATCACATATATAGCCAGTTAAATTCTCAACCTAGAACGACGTGCATGCCATGTAAACCGATACGGAGGAAGTATAGTAGTAAAAATGAGGCGATTTTACCGAGCGATCGGCTGGGGAGCATGGCTGTCATGCGGTCCCACGTGTCATGATGTACCAAGGCGATGCGCGTGTCCCTCTTGAGGCAGAAGCAATACTATGTGGTTTGAGATGATGGCGAACCAAAGTGTGAAATAATGGTTGCTTCGTCCGTCTGAGAAGGTGCGGCATTGTGATTTGACGTCTCATTGCTCATTACTACTACTACTGGGGCGGTACGACTGGGGTGCGTCCCCCCTGCTGTTTTGCACTGTTATTTGGTGCTTGACACGTCGACCCGGTTGCTATATGTCCCACATATCGTCAATAGGATGTACAGAATTCATGAAAGCGAGAGTCGATGGAGGAGTACAAGACATGGCTTGGGTTTTTTCTGCTTCGCACGATCCATCGATACAAACCCGGACTAAAAAAAGGCGAGGGCGGGTCTTTTCTCGCGCTGCAGGCAGGGGAGTTTGGCATAGTCTGTTCGATGCAAGGAGGCGGGAAGGGAAACAAGCAAATAAAGGTTGAGCGACTTAGTTTTGGGAATATCTGATTTTACGGAGTACGTACCCACTAGGGTTTATAGGGCTCATCTAAAAAACATTTGTTTTTTCTGTTTTATAAGTCTCAATTCTACTACTAGTAGTAGTACCATCACATGTTGGATTTCGAGGTGCGTTAGATCACCCGATGCAAGCAGTGTCAAGAGAAAACTCACCAATGCATGTAGAAGTTCATGGAAATTTAGCGGTCATTCATGCATTCGTTCTAATTAATGCCTCGGTAAACATAACTTCTTGAGAAAAATGAGCGTACTAATTACTTGTGCAAACTAGGAGTACGAAATTAATTCGACCACTCACCGTCTACCTTGGTTGGAGAGATTTTGAAATTGAGCCATAAACTGGAAAGGAGGGAGTAGTAACTTTTGTCTCGATTACTATTTGTGGCCTTGTATAGATGCAAAATGTATTTTTTTATAGTGTCCTTGTATAAGTAAATGGAGGGAGTAGTAAAGGACATATATATTCCAAACAATATGATAATCTCTCTAACCAAGGTAGTAGGGACGAGGAGAAAATGGAGGGAGTAGTAAAATTTTCTCCTCGTCCTGCGAGACACCGCACGCGTGGGCGAGGGAGCAGGCGTAAGGCATAGTAAGCAAGCTTCACCTCATCCTGCAAGCCACCGCGCCCGTGGGCAGGAGAGACAGCGTACTAAGCAAGCTTCTCCTCGTTCTGCGAGTTGACGGGACACATCAAAAGTACTCCAGTGTATAGAGCCTTGCCTCTAAGGTAGGCCCCACATGGTTTGCCTCTTTTTTAACATAACGCGTCAAGTCACAATTTGTTTGTTCACCCGTGGTAGACGATCCTCCCTCCATCTAGTGGACAACCAGTACATGTGTCAAGTTACCACGTGGGCTGCCTTTTCGTACAGAAATGAGCTCCACCGTGTACCCACGCGGGTGTGGTTGGGAAAGAGACGAGAGTACGTGCGTCGTGCGTGCACCTCTTCTCTTCGTGCACGTCCCCCACCTATGTGGGTGTGTGTGAGAGGGACTACAGAGATACAAACCTAGACATAATGCGCCGTCCATCCCCATGCCTCCGCCCAGTCCGACCACCAGTCACCACCACGCCCCACTCCTCCTCACCTCTTTCTCCCTCCATTTTTATATACAAGGCCACTATCAAAATTACAATTTGAAGATATACAAGGCCACTAACACTAATCGATGCAATATTAATGGTGTTTGCCTTGTAGTACTACTAGCAGAGGAGGACATTAATTATCCCTTGCATGCATGCGGGAGTGTGAGCCTTGGCTTGATGTGCATGAAAGAGAAGAATACACATTAATTTACACGGCAAACAAGGAAACAAGGTGGCTTGCAACATTGAGTTAGAAGACATTAATTTTTGCCTTAGTACCTGTAATATGGGTTTGTGGAAGAAGCACTACGGTCGTTGGATGGACATCGTACGGCCATTGGAGCTAGAATCGTGCATATTGACTAAGTTGACAAAGCCCTCCGTCCCCGTCAACTTAGTAGGCCCACAAGTCAGCCTGCCACAAGTCAGTGACGGTAATGTTTTTTCGCAAAATACAGAGGCCCTTTCGGTGGGTCCCAGATGTCAGGTGGAGGAATCATTATTTTGCGCATAATAAGGGGCATTTCCTTGCGTGCGGCCGTGGACCCAGCTGTCAGCCTCTCCACGTACAGTCCACTTCAGATGCATGTCGGTCGTTGACCACGTTGACCAGGCCGTGCCGAGAGCACCAGGGCACTGGACGACCGCGAGGCCTAGGAAGGGAACGACACGGAGCCAGGGAAGACTCAGCAGTTGTTTCCCACGTGGAGGGGAGTACGACTGTACGAGGGTTTACTGGTTCGTCTGCCGTCGCCGGAGAATAACAACAAGTGTGGGTGAGTAGAGGGATGGCTAGGCCAGCGATGGGAGTACGGTGGGGCGGTGAGGCCTGCGTGGCAGCACAGCCGGTCGTGGGGAGGAGAGAGCAGGCAGTCCCGCCAGCGCTTGTTTGAGCGGTTGGAGCAGGAAAAGCAGAGATTGAAGAAGCACGACGGCCGTTGGATGGACATCCAACAGTAACTGCTTGCGCGTCAACCTTTTTTTAGGAAAGCCTCAAATCTGTGGAAAAAATTACATCCCATCTGCCATTATTTCTAATAATTTATAGCCCATTTGCTAATTATTAAGGTTTTTTGGAGCCCATATTCTTTTTGTTAGCATTACAGCCCATATTGTGGCCACGGTTAAAAAATTATATGAAATTTTGCATATTTCAGTGCGGTCCGAACTGTTTTTAATCCCGAATTTCGAGTCACATTCAAACTGATTTTAAAAATAAATGTATATCAATATAAAATCCAACAAATTGTCCATGCATAAAAATCAATGCAATTTAAAATCTCGAAATGAAAAAAAGAATTTGAAACTAATTGCCAGTTTGATGTGCTTTAAAAATGTACAACCCATTTCTCATTACTGATAGGCCATTTTCTCGGCCAGCCGAATGAAGCTCTCCTCGTATTGAAAGATTTGCAGCCCAACAGGCCTGACAAAGCGACTTACTTGGCAAATCACAAAAAAACTGGGTTGTGGCCGCGGACCCAGCGGTCAGCCTCTCCATGTAGAGTACTCTTCCGATGGAAGTCGGTCGTTGACCACACTGACCACGCCGCGCCGAGAGCACCAAGGCGGTGGACGACGGCGAGGCCTAGGAAGGGGACAACACGGAGCCGGGGAAGACGCGGCAGTGGATGCCCATGCGGAGAGGAGTACGAGGGTTCACTGGTTCGGCTGCGGTGTGAGGCTGCCGTCGCCGCAGAATAACAGGGGGTGTGGGTGGGTGGAGGGATGGCCTGGCCAGCGGTGGGAGTAGTATGGGGGCGGTGAGGCCTCCGCGGCAGCACAGCCGGCCACGGGAGGCAAGAGCAGGCGACACGACCGGCGCTGCTTTGGGCGGCTGGAGCAAGAAGACCAGAGGGTGAAGAAGCACTATGGCCGTTGGATGGACCTTGTACGGTCACTAGAGCTGGAATCTTTCATATTGACTAAGTTGACAAAGCCCTCTATCCCCGTCAACTTAGTAGGCCCACAAGTCAGCCACCCACCATGGTGGGTCCCAGCTAGCAGGGGTTATTCATTTTTTTGTGCGTCATAAGGAGGCACTTCCTTGCGTGCAAAGATATAGCTAGCGGGTCTGACCTGTCAGCAGGGGGAACATTTTTTTCGTGAAATACAGCGTGGGTCCTAGCTGTCAGGTGGAGGAATCATTATTTTGCGCGTAATAAGGAGGCATTTCCTTGTGTGCGGCCGTGGACCCAACTGTCAGCCTCTCCACGTATAGTCCACTTCCGATGGATGTCGTTCATTGACCACGTTGACCAGGCCGCGCCGAGAGCACCAGGGCGGTGGACGACGGTGAGGCCTATGAAGGGAACGACACGGAGCCAGGGAAAGAGTACGAGGGTTTACTGGTTCGTCTGCCGTCCCCGGAGAATAACAGCAGGTGTGGGTGAGTAGAGGGATGGCTAGGCCAGCGATGGGAGTACGATGGGGCGGTGAGGCCTGCGCGGCAGCATAGCCGGCCGCGGGAGGAGGGAGCAGGCAGTCCCACCGGCGCTTGTTTGAGCGGCTGGAGCAGGAAAAGCAGAGATTGAAGAAGCACGACGGCCGTTGGATGGACATCCAACAGTCACTGCTCTTGTGTGCATTATTTCTAATAATGTACAGCCCATTTGCTAATTCTTAAGAATTGTTTTGGAGCCCATCTTCTTTTTGTTAGCATTACACCCCATATTGTGGCCACGGTTAAAAAGTATACGGTTTTTTGCATATTTCGGTGCAGTCAACTATTTTTAATCCCGAAATATCGATTCACATTCAAACTATTTTGAAATATAATTTATATAAAATCCAAATAATTGTCCACGCATAAAAATCAATGGAATTTAAAATCTTGTAATGAAAAAAAATTTGAAACTAATTCCCGGTTTGATGTGTTTTAACAATGTACAACCCATTTTTAGGCAAACCGAATGAAACTCTCCTCGTCTTGAAAGATTTGCAGCCCAACAGGGCTGATAAAGCAAGTAGGCCTCGTTTGGGTATTTCTTTTAAAAAATAGAACTGGGCTTGCCATTTTCAGCAAGAAAAAAACACAACTGGGCTCATGATGTGGTAAACATAAATACAATCCTGGCTAGACGGGCCACAGCCCCTGCACAGCCCCGTTGTTACCCTGATCCGTCGCTAAAACTAGTATAAATAACAACTGCTTGTTCCTCAAAAAAACCTGCGCGACCTGCTGGGTCCCTGGTGTCAGCCGCTCGTAGCGTATTTCTCTCGTTTATTGACTACGTTGACAATGGCGTGAGCCCCAGATGTCCAACCATTAGGAGGAACCATATTTTTGGGCTTGTAATATAGAGGCACTTGCTTGCATACTGCCAAGACGCTGGTGGGTCCCCACTGTCATCCTCTCCACATACAGTCATCTCCTTGTTCCACTCAGTTGTTGACGACATTGACAACGCAAGAGGGCGGCGCACCGCGCACGGCGAGTGAACCAAGGCCGCAAGGCGGAGGACGATGGCGAGGCCTCGGACGGAACGAACAGGAGCCATGGAAGATGCGCCGGTCCAGTCGCAGGCGGAGGGGAGTACGAGGGTTGACTGGTTCGGGTGCGGGTGCGTGTTGGGGCTGACGTCGGTGGAGAATAATGATACATCTCCAATGTATCTATAATTGTTGATTGTTCCATGCTATATTATATTCTGTTTTGGATGTTTAATGGGCTTTATTATACACTTTTATATTATTTTTGGGACTAACCTATTAACCGGATGCCCAGCCCAGATTGCTGTTTTTTGCCTATTTCAGTGTTTCGAAGGAAAAGGATATCAAACGGAGTCCAAACGGAATGAAACCTTCGGGAACGTGATTTTTGGAACAAACGTGATCCAGAGTACTTGGAGTCTACGTAAAGTAATCAACAAGGAAGGCACGAGGCAGGGGGCGCGCCTACCCCCCTAGGCGCGCCCTCCACCATCGTGGGCCCCTCGTTGCTCCGCCGACGTACTTCTTCCTCCTATATATACCCATGTACCCTGGAAACATCATATACGGAGCCAAAACCTATTTCCACCACCGCAACCTTCTGTACCCGTGAGATCCCATCTTGGGGCCTTTTCCGGCGCTCCGCCGGAGGGGGCATCGATCACGGAGGGCTTCTACATCAACACCATAGCCTCTCCGATGATGTGTGAGTAGCTTACCTCAGACCTTTGGGTCCATAGTCATTAGCTAGATGGCTTCTTCTCTCTCTTTGGATCTCAATACAAATTTCTGCTCGATCTTCTTGGAGATCTATTCGATGTAATCTTCTTTTGCGGTGTGTTTGTCGAGATCCGATGAATTGTGGGTTTCTGATCAAGTTTATCTATGAACAATATTTGAATCTCCTTTGAATTCTTTTATGTATGATTGGTTATCTTTGCAAGTCTCTTCGAATTATCAGTTTGGTTTGGCCTACTAGATTGATCTTTCTTGCAACGGGAGAAGTGCTTAGCTTTGGGTTCAATCTTGCGGTGCTCGATCCCAGTGACAGAAAGGGAAACGACACGTATTGTATTGTTGCCATTGAGGATAAAAAGATGGGGTTTATATCATATTGCATGAGTTTATCCCTCTACATCATGTCATCTTACTTAAAGCATTACTCTGTTCTTATGAACTTAATACTCTAGATGCATGCTGGATAGCGGTCGATGTGTGGAGTAATAGTAGTAGATGCAGAAATGTTTCGGTCTACTTGTCGCGGACATGATGCCTATATACATGATCATACCTAGATATTCTCATAACTATGCTCAATTCTATCAATTGCTCAACATTAATTCGTTTACCCACAGTAATACTTATGCTCTTGAGAGAAGCCACTAGTGAAACCTATGGCCCCCAGGTCTATTTTCTATCATATTAATCTCCCGTCAACAAGCTATTTTTGGCGCCGTTTATTTTACTTTGCATCTTTATTTCTTTTTATCATAAAAATACCAAAAATATTATCTTATCATATCTATCAGATCTCACTCTCGTAAGTGATCGTGAAGGGATTGACAACCCCTTTATCACGTTGGTTGCGAGGTTCATATTTGCTTGTGTAGGTGCGTGGGACTCGAGCGTGGTGTCCTACTGGATTGATACCTTGGTTCTCAAAAACTATGGGAAATACTTACGCTACTTTACTACATCACCCTTTACTCTTCAAGGGAAAACCAACGCAGTGCTCAAGAGGTAGCAAGAAGGATTTCTGGCGCCGTTGCCGGGGAGGTTCACGCCAAGTCAAGTCAAGATTTGACTCCCGCCAACGAGCCATTTCTGGCGCCGTTGCTGGGGAGTCTACGCACAAGTCAAGACATACCAAGTACCCATCACAAACTCTTATTCCTCGCATTACATTATTTGCCATTCGCCTCTCGTTTTCCTCTCCCCCACTTCACCCTTCCCTTTTTATTCGCCTTCTTTTTCGTTTGCCTTTTTCTCGCCAGATCAATTGTTTGCTTGTGTTACCATGTGCCTTCTTTTTGCTTGCATCTTCGCTTGCTAAAAGTTTGTGGATCCTCATCCACTTGCTAATCTCTTTAAGAGATCCAATTATGATGAACCTATTGCTAGTGAGTTGAGTGCACTAGATTATCTTTATGAGGTTTTGCTTGAAATTCGTAAATCTGAAAATTGTGATGAAGTACTTTATGAAGCGATTCACGATAGATCTTTGAATAAAAATCATGATTGCAATGAGTCTACTATAAATTCTATTGATGTCAATTGTGCTAATAATATGCAAAACCCTAAGCTTGGGGATGCTAGTTTTGCTATGAACACTTCTTGTTGCAATGATCATGATTGGGGTGATTCTTCTTATAATCTTGAAAATTTATTTAAGCCCCATGATGGATATGAGATTGATAATAATGTTTGCAATATTATTGAAAGTGGGGTTGGAAGAGTGTCAACTTTAGATCCCACATATTTGGAGAATATTCAATCTTATGAAATTTTTGATAAAAGTGGGTTTGGAGAGGTCATGACTTTAGTTAATGATAATCCCACTATTTTGGAAGAGTGTCAACTTTGCATGAATGTGGATCGTGTTGAGAATATATTTTGTGATAGTTATTTTTTTGAATTTTCTTATGATCCCACATGTAATTATTATGAGTGAGGAAAATATGGTTGTAGAAATTTTCATGTTACTAAATTACCTCTCGTTATGTTGAGATTGCTATTGTTTCTTTGCTCTTCCTTGCATATGCTAGTTTTTGCTTGCTATGATAATTTGTTTGCCTATAAAATACCTATGAATAGGAATTATGTTAGACTTCAGTGAGTTTGTCACATGTTTTATGTTGCTCTCTTTGTGCTTCAATTCTTGTCTTTCATGTGAGCATCATTAAAATTATCAATGCCTAGCTAAAAGGCTTTAAACGATAGCGCTTGTTGGGAGGCAACCCAATTTTATTTTAGTTTTTGTTTTTTTGGTTCTGTTTAGGAATAAATCTTTGATCTGGCCTCTGGTTAGATGTGGTTTTGTGTTTTAATTAGTGTTTGGGCCAAGTTAAACCTATAGATCTTCTCGGATGATAGTTATTTGATCTTGCTGAAAATTCCAGAAACTTTATGTTCATGAAAACAATTGTTAAAAATCACCAGAACGTGAATACTGATTCTGATTGCAGTAGATCAATAAACAAATTATCTAGGTCGTCCTATTTTGGTAGATTTTTCAGAGTTCCAGAAGTTTGCGTTAGTTACAGATTACTACAGACTGTTCTGTTTTTGACAGATTCTGTTTTTCGTGTGTTGTTTCCTTATTTTGATGAATCTATGGCCAGTAAAATAGTTTATAAACCATAGAAAAGCTGGAATACATTAAGTTTAACACCAATATAAATAAATAATGAGTTCAATACAGTACCTTGAAGTGGTGTTTTGTTTTCTTTCGCTAACGGAGCTCTCGAGATTTTCTGTTGAGTTTTGTGTTGTGAAGTTTTCAAGTTTTGGGTAATAATTTGATGGATTATGGAACAAGGAGTGGCAAGAGCCTAAGCTTGGGGATGCCCATGGCACCCCAAGGTAATCTAAGGACACCAAAAAGCCAAAGCTTGGGGATGCCCCGGAAGGCATCCCCTCTTTCGTCTACGTCCATCGGTAACTTTACTTGGAGCTATATTTTTATTCACCACATGATATGTGTTTTGCTTGGAGCGTCTTGTATGATTTGAGTATTTACTTTTTAGTTTGCCAATACCATCCTTGCTGTACACACCTTTTGAGAGACACACACATGATTTGGAATTTATTAGAATACTCTATGTGCTTCACTTATATCTTTTGAGCTATATAGTTTTTGCTCTAGTGCTTCACTTATATCTTTTAGAGCACGGTGATGGATTGTTTTATAGAAACTATTGTTCTCTCATGCTTCACTTATATTATTTTGAGAGTCCTACAAAACAGCATTGTAATTTGCTTTAATCATAAAAATTAGTCCTAATATAATAGGCATCCAAGATTAGTAAAAAAAATCTTATGAGTGTGTTGAATACTATAAGAAGTTTGATGCTTGATAATTGTTTTGAGATATGAAGATGATGATATTAGAGTCATGCTAGTTGAGTGGTTATGAATTTGAGAAATACTTGTGTTAAAGTTTGTGATTCCCGTAGCATGCACGTATGGTGAACCGTTATGTGATGAAGTCGGAGCATGATTTATTTATTGATTGTCTTCCTTATGAGTGGCGGTCGGGGACAAGCGATGGTCTTTTCCTACCAATCTATCCCCCTAGGAGCATGCACGTAATACTTTGCTTTGCTAACTTGTAGATTTTTGCAACAAGTATATGAGTTCTTTATGACTAATGTTGAGTCCATCGATTATACGCACTCTCATCCTTCCACCATTGCTAGCCTCTCTAATACCGTGCACTTTTCGCCGGTACCATACACCCACCATATACCTTCCTCAAAACAGCCACCATACCTACCTATCATGGCATTTCCATAGCCATTCCGAGATATATTGCCATGCAACTTACGACTGTTTCGTTTACTATGACACGCTCCATCATTGTCATATTGCTTTGCATGATCATGTAGTTGACATCGTATTTGTGGCAAAGCCACCGTTCATATCTTTCATGTATGTCACTCTTGATTCATTGCATATCCCGGTACACCGACAGAGGCATTCACATAGAGTCATAATTTGTTCTAAGTATTGAGTTGTAATTCTTGAGTTGTAAGTAAATAAAAGTGTGATGATCATCATTATTAGAGAATTTGTCCCAAGTGAGGAAAGGATGATGGAGACTATGATTCCCCCACAAGTTGGGATGAGACTCCGGACGAAAAAAAGAGAAAGGCCATAAAAAAAGAGAAGGCCCAAAAAAATGAGAGAAAAAGAGAGAAGGGACAATGCTACTATCCTTTTTCCACACTTGTGCTTCAAAGTAGCACCATGATCTTCATGATAGAGAGTCTCCTATAATATCACGTTCATATACTAGTGGGAATTTTTCATTATAGAACTTGGCTTGTATGTTCCAATGATGGGCTTCCTCAAAATGCCCTAGGTCTTCATGAGCAAGCGAGTTGGATGCACACCCACTTAGTTTCTTTTGTTGAGCTTTCATATACTTATAGCTCTAGTGCATCCGTTGCATGGCAATCCCTACTCACTCGCATTGATATCTATTAATGGGCATCTCCATAGCCCGTTGATACGCCTAGTTGATGTGAGACTATCTTCTCCTTTTTTTGTCTTCTCCACAACCACCATTCTATTCCACATATAGTGCTATGTCCATGGCTCACGCTCATGTATTGCGTGAAGATTGAAAAAGTTTGAGAACACCAAAAGTATGAAACAATTGCTTGGCTTGTCATAGGGGTTGTGCATGATTTAAATATTTTGTGCGGTGAAGATAGAGCATAGCCAGACTATATGATTTTGTAGGGATAACTTTCTTTGGCCATGTTATTTTGAGAAGACATAATTGCTTAGTTAGTATACTTGAAGTATTATTATTTTTATGTCAATATTAAACTCTTATCTTGAATCTTTCAGATTTGAATATTCATACCACAAATAAGAGAATTGCATTGAGAATTATGCTAAGTAGCATTCCACATCAAAAATTCTGTTTTTATCATTTACCTACTCGAGGATGAGCAGGAATTAAGCTTGCGGATGCTTGATACGTCTCCAACGTATCTATAATTTTTGATTGTTCCATGTTATATTATATTCTGCTTTGGATGTTTAATGGGCTTTATTATACACTTTTATATTATTTTTGGGACTAACCTATTAACCGGAGGCCCAGCCCAGATTGCTATTTTTTTGCCTATTTTAGTGTTTTGAAGGAAAAGGATATCAAACGGTGTCCAAATGGAATGAAACCTTCGGGAACATGATTTTCGGAACAAACGTGATCCAGAGGACTTGGAGTCTATGTAAAGTAATCAACGAGGAAGGCACGAGGCAGGGGGCGCGCCCTCCACCCTCGTGGGCCCCTTGTTGCTCCACCGACGTACTTCTTCCGCTTATATATACCCATGTACCCTGGAAACATCATATATGGAGCCAAAACCCTATTTCCGCCGCCGCAACCTTCTGTACCGTGAGATCCCATCTTGGGGCCTTTTCCGGTGCTCCGCCGGAGGGGGCATCGATCACGGAGGGCTTCTACATCAACACCATAGCCTCTCCGATGATGTCTGAGTAGTTTACCTCAGACCTTCGGGTCCATAGTTATTAGCTAGATGGCTTGTTCTCTCTCTTTGGATCTCAATACAAAGTTCTCCTCGATCTTCTTGGAGATCTATTCGATGTAATCTTCTTTTGCGGTGTGTTTGTCGAGATCTGATGAATTGTGGGTTTATGATCAAGTTTATCTATGAAGAATATTTGAATCTCCTCTGAATTCTTTTATGTATGATTGGTTATCTTTGCAAGTCTCTTCATATTGTCAGTTTGGTTTGGCCTACTAGATTGATCTTTCTTGCAATGGGAGAAGTGCTTAGCTTTGGGTTCAATCTTGCGGTGCTCGATCCCAGTGACAGAAAGGGAAACGACACGTATTGTATTGTTGCCATTGAGGATAAAAAGATGGGGTTTATATCATATTGCATGAGGTTATCCCTCTACATCATGTCATCTTACTTAAAGCATTACTCTATTCTTATGAACTTAATACTCTAGATGCATGCTGGATAGCGGTCGATGTGTGGAGTAATAGTAGTAGATGCAGAATCATTTCGGTCTACTTGTCGCGGACGTGATGCCTATATACATGATCATACCTAGATATTCTCATAACTATGCTCAGTTCTATCAATTGCTCGACAGTAATTCGTTTACCCACCGTAATACTTATGCTCTTGAGAGAAGCCACTAGTGAAACCTATGGCCCCCGGGTCTATTTTCTATCATATTAATATCCCGTCAAGAAGCTATTTCTGGCGCCGTTTATTTTACTTTGCATCTTTATTTCTTTTTATCATAAAAATACCAAAAATATTATCTTATCATATCTATCAGATCTCACTCTCGTAAGTGATCGTGAAGGGATTGACAACCCCTTTATCGCGTTGGTTGCGAGGTTCTTATTTGTTTGGGTAGGTGCATGGGACTCGAGCGTGGTCTCCTACTGGATTGATACCTTAGTTCTCAAAAACCGAGGGAAATACTTACGCTACTTTACTGCATCACCCTTTCCTCTTCAAGGGAAAACCAATGCAGTGCTCAAGAGGTAGCAAATAACAGGACGTGTGGGGGAATAGAGGGAGGGACTGGCCAACGTTTGAGGGTACGTACGGTAGGGCGGCGGAGGTGCAGCCAGCCATGGGAGGCAGGAGCAGGTGGAGCCGACGGGGTGGTTTGGTTTGGCTGGCTGGAGGAAGAAGAAGACAAGAGATAGAAGATACACGATAGATGTTGGATGTCAATCCAACGGCTGGTAGGCACAATCGTTTGTTGACTGGCTAGTAAGTCGACACCACCTTAGATAGGCTATTTCCTCGCGGGTCCCAAATGTCAGAATCCAAATCTGTCACGGTCATGCAGTCCTTCCTATGGAAATTGACATCCCATTTGATGTGCTAGTTGGAAATAAGTTTGTGGGTGCTGGTGGGGGCTAATCACTTGGCTTCTATAATGCACAGTGAGCTCAAGCAGCCGGCGAGAGTGATGTTATTTCCCTTGGTTGGGATTTGTTAGTTGTGACAATATTTCACTCTAAATGAAACGACTGGCAAGCCATTTGCCTTGCTTCAAAGAAAATATGACAGTCACAGCCGAGTTGAAAAGGGCAAGAACATCTAACTCCAGCTTACAAACTGTACAAAAGCACGAGGGTTAATTGTTCATCAGGTTTACAAAAAAACCCAGGTTGAAAAGGGCAACAACATCTAACTCCAGCACTGTTTTTGGCAGTCACAGTCAAATGGATCGGTCAGGTCCATAGAATGAACATCCTGGGTCGTAAAATTTACTAGATTATGACCACAATATGTTGTAAATAGAAGCCCGGCACGTTCAGAAGCTCCTTTGCCCACCTGAAACTCCTTTTTTTGCTCTTCCACATACCCATCCGTCAAAACCATGATGCTCATAAACTTAAGCCTAATGGACAATAGTAACCTCGCATTCAGTAGGAAGAATGTGACAAATCTAGTGTTTGCACGGTTGGCTACATATCGTTCTAGCGTTATTGTCTTCACTCGAATCTCATGAGAAGTGAGAAAATCCCGATGCTTACGAATCCACCGATTGGTTATAACTTTCTTACCCCGTCCTGTTGCCTAAATAGACATGAAGATTGAAAACAGTTAAGTTCTAAAAAAAGAGTGTCGAAAGAGCAACAGCTGAACGGTTAATTCTAGTACACTATATGTGGGGTTCCAATGTGCGTGAAATTATCACCTTTATATCAACTTCTCCATACATGGAAAGCATTGCAGCAAGCCAATAATCTTGTTCAGATCAAAACTATTCATTTGTATATATAAGATCTTGACAGAATTCAGCACCATTGATAGGCCATCCATGGAGAAACTCTTCATTGAGCATAGAACATAATATTAGTACAAAATGTGTACTCCAAGATGACATATAACTTATGCGCAGAATTTAAAATGCAGCTTATGGTTACAAGTGTAGATGATAATGTAAAGTACTTGAAGAACTGTGGAGCCAAACACCATATTGAAATGAGTACAGAGATCATGTATTACACCCAAGGTCTCCAGTTTAGGCGCAGAGAGGACGGTTATTTGCAACGGTGAATAACTAGAAACAAGGATCAACCTTTGAAGTGAAGGGGCATCTTGGATGATGAGCTGCCTTCCGTCAAAACAAATTCCAATTCTTACAAGGTTAGGCGAATTTATTTGGAGACAACCGATTCTAACTATGAAAACAAGCACCAAGCACTCCAGGGCAGGGCAACTGTAGTGGATGATGCTGTGCAATGAGGCCTCCGATATACGAACCCGCACAAGTGAAAGTTTCTTGAGAAATGGCAGTTGAAGGTTTAGTACCAGATTGTCTGGTAGGTCGCACAGCGCAAAGGTGGCGGTGTGGAGAGAGGAGGAAAACCGCGAGATGGACATTGGTGCTGAGGGCACAGGTAGATGGCGTTCGGTATCTGGTAGGTGATTTCTAGGGGAATAGTAGAACTCAAG
Source organism: Triticum aestivum (assembly GCF_018294505.1). Classification (NCBI taxonomy): domain Eukaryota; kingdom Viridiplantae; phylum Streptophyta; class Magnoliopsida; order Poales; family Poaceae; genus Triticum; species Triticum aestivum. The sequence goes on from NC_057802.1 coordinate 145,495,677, forward strand.
CAGCTGTAGTTCTATGAATTCAGGGGATTTCAGCCAGGCGTCCATCGTGCAGGGCATGGTATGCTTGCTCAGGTAGCATGACGGGATGCAGAGGCTTTGAATGGAGCCCTGGTGGGACGAGATGATGGCTCTAGGGATTTCAAAATCATTGAAGAGAGATAGCTGACGACAGTTGAGATTAAGGGGCACGGCGCGCCATAGAGGGCGCCACCGAATTGAGAGGACTTGGGTGTGGCAGCAATCCTTGGTGGGGAGAAGCGAGATGATCTCCCCAAGTACGGCGTCCGGGAGATCGCTGATGCGGTCCACCCGAGATTCTACTTGTGTCGGTGTCAAACCGGCGGATCTCGGGTAGGGGGTCCCGAACTGTGCGTCTAAGGCGGATGGTAACAGGAGGCGGGAGACACAATGTTTACCCAGGTTCGGGCCCTCTCGATGGAGGTAATACCCTACTTCCTGCTTGATTGATCTTGATGATATGAGTATTACAAGAGTTGATCTACCACGAGATCGTAGAGGCTAAACCCTAGAAGCTAGCCTATGATTATGATTGTTGTTGTCCTATGGACTAAACCCTCCTGTTTATATAGACACCGGAGGGGGCTAGGGTTACACAGAGTCGGTTACAAGGGAGGAGATCTACATATCCGAATTGCCAAGCTTGCCTTCCACGCAAAGGAGAGTCCCACCCGGACACGGGACGAAGTCTTCAATCTTGTATCTTCATAGTCCAACAGTCCGGCCAAGTTATATAGTCTGGCTGTCCGAGGACCCCCTAATCCAGGACTCCCTCAGTAGCCCCTGAACCAGGCTTCCATGATGATGAGTCCGGCGCGCAGATTGTCTTCGGCATTGCAAGGTGGGTTCCTCCTCCGAATACTCCATAGAAGATTTTGAACACAAGGATCGTGTCCGGCTCTGCAAAACAAATTCCACATACCACCGTAGAGAGTATATTATTCCACTAATCTAATCTGCTGACAACTTTTCATAATGTGACGTCCTGCCGTGGCCCGGTCATTACGAACCGTTCTTCCCTGCCTGCCACTGCACGTGTTGCGAGGCAGTTTTATTGCCACGTCTTGTCGAAGCAGAGATTGTGTTCCCCTTATCACGGGATTCTCATCAATACGGATATGGGTAACCCAACCGCGCCATCAATCGCGGCGCTTGCGGAATAAGCGATATTATGGGGCAAGTTGGGAGGCGCACAATTTCTACTACCCTTATAAAGGGACAAGGACTCTTCTGTTTCACCCACGCCTTCTTCTTCCCTTCCCATCCATTCTCGCGCACTCGAGCTCCAGCACCCAAGTTCTCATTTTCTCCGCAAAACCATTCCAAACATGTTCGGAGCGGGAGGCAAGTGGATGGTCTCCTCCGTTACGGAGGAGAACATTACGAAGCTCCGGGAAGCCGGATACCTGACCGCAGACATCGCGCACCGGCTCCCAGACGCGGGGCAGATCGTCCCTACTCCAGAACCCCACGAGAGGTTTGTATTCCTTACCCACTTTGTCCGCGGGCTGGGATTTCCCCTCCACCCATTTGTCCGCGGGCTGGGATTTCCCCTCCACCCATTTGTCCGCGGGCTCATGTTCTACTACGGGCTGGACTTCCATGATCTTGCCCCCAATTTCATCTTCAACATCTCGGCATTTATCGTCGTGTGTGAGGCCTTCCTCCCAATCAAGCCCCACTTCGGCCTGTGGCTGAAGACGTTCAACGTGAAGCCGAAGGTGGTGGTCGGCCAGCAAGCAGAGTGCGGAGGCACCATGGTGGGCAAAATGCCCAACGTCACCTGGCTCGAAGGATCCTATGTGGAGACCGTGAAGGGGTGGCAATCGGGGTGGTTCTACATTACCGAGCCGCGCGAAACCAACTGGGTGGCGGCCCCCAAATTTCAATCCGGCATCCCCATGCGGCTCACCTCCTGGAAAGAGAAGGGCCTATCCTGGGATTCATCGGTGGAGCTGACCGGACTCCAGAACTGTGTTAAAAACATGATAAGCAAGAAAATCAAGCTTGTCAACGTGGTCCAGGTCATGCTCTCCCGCCGGATCCTTCCGTGTCAAAGACGGGCATTCAATATGTGGGAGTTCGACACGGCCAAGCACCAAACGCTGCGAGAGCTTTTCGACACGATGCACCAAGACGTCTGGAAGGTGCTGTTCAAGGCCGCCGAGGTACCTCCTCCCCTTACCGAGGATCGCGGACTCAGCGCAAAGCGCCCTGCCAATCCGGTAAGCTCTTTATATCTCATAAGATGTTCCTTTCCCGAGTATAATCATGTGAGGGATCTGAGCCTCCACACCATTTTAACAGGACTGGGTTGTGACAGCGGAGCGGATCGATTGTCCGGCCCCACTACCCGAAGATCCAGCAAGGGCTCTCTTAACGGAGATGCTGGTTCCGGCGCCCTATGAGGCACCGGACAAGAAGGCCAAGAAGAAGGTCGCGGGGACCAGGAAAGGTCTCCGGCGCAAGGTTGTATCGGACTCATCGTCCGATAACACCAAGGCGCCCTCCTCCCACGAAAACGAGGAGGAGGAAGAGGAAAGTTCTCCCCCCCCAGCCGGGGGAGACAACAAAAGGAAGGCCGCCCCATCTGGGGAGGCCGAAAGGTCCAAGAAGGGAAGGACCCTCCTTCCGGACTACTCCACAACAGCCGCTTACAGCGACGAGGAGTGGTTGCCTAGGGACAAGCCACTGGCGAAGTCGTAAGTATCCGGATACGATAATAGTTCTAGTATGTTTTGTTTTATTGCTTCTTATCATGTCAAACATGATCATGCAGTCCATCCAAAGCCCATATCGACGTATCCTCCTCGGATGAGTCTTTGGGCCAGTCAGCGATGAACAGTGATTCACTCCCGACCGCCACCTCCCCCCGCCCTACGGACGACGTCGAGGTGTTGTCTCAAAGGGCACTGAACCAAGGGGAGTTAGTTCTGGAGGCGCCCCAGGGCGACATCCCAGACGCTGGGCGCATGGGGGCAAGACTCCCATGGGCTCTAATGACGGGGGCAACAAGTTTGGCCCCCAGTCGAATACTGCGCTGGAACCTCCAGTGGTTCCGGACTCTGTCAGGCGACCCCTCGCTAAGGGAGGCGAGCCGTCTGTGCCGATGGCCTTTGTCCATCCAGAGGCATCGGACAACTTGCTGGAAGCGCTTCACGGCGCTTCCATTGATGAAGAGCACCGCACTTTCATGAGTGCGGTGGTCGAGAAGGTTCGGTCCACCAAAAGCGGACTGACTGAAGCCTGTGCCAGCCTCCTAACAGGCTTTGAGGTAAGTAATCAAATTATGAGAAAATGTTACAACATAGACAGTAGCCCCTGATGCTCTGTTTGGTGTTCGCAAAGAAAGGCCGAACAGAGGATCAAATGATAATCACAGGAGTCTTATCAGAATATGTCCATGTGAATAAGCAGGCTTCGTTGCTGGCCGCTGCCGCTCGTACTGCGGAGGTCTCCGCACTGAAGCAGGATCTTGAGAGGTCCGAGGAAGAGCTCGGCCTTACCAAGAGGCAGTTCAAAGAGAACAAAGGTAAGTGATACCCCATCTGTATATTGATAAAGAAAAAAAGAAGGTGGTTGTTAGATCATAGGATCGTCATGAATTTGTCTAGGGGCCACGACCAAAGTGGCGGCCCTGAAGAAGGCGCTGTCCGCGGCCGAAGACAAAGCGGCCAAGGAGCGCACCGAGCGCGCGAAGCAAGAGGCCCGAGTCGGCGAGGTACAGCAAGAGCTCCAGGATTTTGTCAAGAAATACGAGTCCTTGGAGCGTGACTCTAAGACGCAGGGGTCCGAGCTTGCAAAGGCCCTCGAGAACGCACAAAATGCCAAGGCCGAAGCCCAAAAGGCCCTCCAGGAGATTCAGGCAGTCAAGAAGATAGCGGCGGGTAAGGCATTCATTATGCAAAGCAAGCATGTGAAGGAAACTTTCCTTTTACTTACCCGAATTCGGAGCTCTCCAGGAGCGTTCGCAGATCTACCAGCAGTGTATAGGATGCCGCGGAGTTCTACCAGGCCGAGGAAGGGAGCTCGACGGAGAAGTTGTTCTGGTCTCAGTATACTGGGACCGAACATCCGATGCCCTTGAGCGACCAGTTGAAGCAACTGGTCGAGCTTCACAGGGCAGCCGAACTGGCCATGACGGGTCTCATAGTCCGTATGTGGCCTGGCGAGCCCCTGCCTGGCAGCTACTTCGGCCTGGTAAAGCGGCTTGTGAATGCCTGCCCACGCTTTGAAGTCATAAAGCGGTCCGTCTGCATTGAAGGTGCACGCAGGGCCTTTGCCCGTGCGAAAGTGCACTGGGCGAAGATGGACGCCAAAAAGGTGGTGAAGGAGGGGCCGCCGGAGGGCAAGGAGCATCGCCACCCCGAAAAGAATTATGACAGTGTCCTGAAGGGTGCTCGCCTTGTGGCGGAGGAATGTGCTAAGGATGTAATATTTGAATGAATGTACTCATGTGATCCTGTAATGTGAAAACGAGTTCATGTGCGCTATATAATGCTTGTTGATTTAAAATATTACCTTCTGTGCGGCCGTTTATAAAATCTGAGAGTTGGCTAGTCGTCGACTTCTGCCCCCATGTAACTAGTACTGAGGTGTTCGGGATAAACCTGATCACTCTTTATCCCAGTTTTGGGTCCTTCGAAGGAGGTGTTCAGCACAACGAACCAGGCAATCGGACTATAAAGCTTTATCACTCTCACTTAGCCATAGAAGTCTACAATTTTAAATTTTGGCAAAGCCCCTAGTATTCGGAAGGCCGCACTTGGGGCGCTATGTATGCCTAAATCGGACAAGGCCGACTCCTCGCCCGAAGCGGAAAAAATCTTTAAGGATTTGAGACCTCTCAAACAGCGACCAGCTCTCGCCGCATCATGACAGTCAGTTTTTGGCTTTCTCTACTGAGGTGCTGGTCCGGAAGAACCGGGACACAATCGCAGTAGTTCTCCCAGTGCTACCTTAGCCAATATAGTGGAACGTAAGGTACCAAAACATGGGAGCCGAGCAAACCCAACTATTGACCCAAGACATGATTCGGAGCTGATGCATATAATGCTATAAGTTCGGGGTGCCGCACTGTCGAAAGTGTTCAGACTTTTCATGCCATGTTATGGGGTACACTGAAGCCCCTGGCGCACTGGGCGTATCAGAATGTACGGGTGCCATTTGTCGTAAATAAGCAGACAAGGAAAAAAGATGAAGGAATGCAATAATGAGCTAATGATGTACATTGTTATTTAAATGATACGTCAAAGCATATGTATACAAGTAGTGCAATAAGTAAAAATAGGACTATTTGACATGTCCTATCCAAGGGCAAGCTGCGTGTGGGTATGTAAAACATCTATATCGATCGTTATCAAAAACCACATGGGGATTCCCTTGTACGCCAAATCTTCCTGCTTCCTTTGTGTTTCTTTCCCGTGACGGATCCGATAATCAGACGATCGAAGAGGGCCTTCAGAGAATAGGGGCCTGAAAGGAAGAAAATGTTAAAGATATACGGGTCTTGAGGTGGTTGAGCCGCATTGTGGGACGTGCCATAGCCGTGCCTCCGCCTATGTCCGTGGTATCTTGAGTGCGTAATTATGTACGCGCGGCACAAATTTCGCGGCTTGACTGGGAATAGGACGGAGGACGAATTGCTAGGCGAGCTATGAACGTGCCGGGCGATCCTGTTGCAGGGTACTCTGGACTCGCTTGAAGGTGTCCGGGGGCTTTTTCGCCGAATTGGCGGTTTGTCTCAGAAGGCTGCTTTGCAGTTCTGCTGCGAGGGCCGCAGTGTGCTCCTCCGTACGGAGCGAGCGTTCTGTGTTTCCATTAACTGTTATAACCCTGCGAGGTCCTGGCATTTTGAGCTTGAGGTATGCATAATGCGGTACCGCATTGAATCTGGCGAATGCGGTTCGTCCGAGCAGTGCGTGATAGCCACTGCGGAAGGGGACGATATCGAAGATTAACTCCTCGCTTCGGAAGTTGTCCGGAGATCCGAAGACCACTTCCAGTGTGATTGAGCCCGTGCAACAGGCCTCTACACCTGGTATGACACCTTTAAAGGTGGTTTTTGTGGGTTTGATCCTTGAGGGGTATATACCCATTTTGCGCACTGTATCCTGATAGAGCAGGTTCAGGCTGCTGCCACCATCCATCAGGACTCGAGTGAGGTGAAATCCGTCAATGATGGGGTCAAGGACCAATGCGGCAGAACCGCCATGACGGATACTGGTTGGGTGGTCCCTGCGATCGAAAGTGATTGGACAAGAAGACCTGGGTTGAACTTTGGGGCAACTGGCTCCATCGCATAGACGTCCCTTAGTGCACGCTTCCATTCCCACTTAGGAATATGGGTTGCGTATATCATGTTCACCGTTTTCACTTGCGGAGGAAATTTCTTCTGTCCTCCTGTGTTCGGCGGCTGGGGCTCCTCCTCGTCGTTGCTATGCAGCCCCTTTTCCTTGTTTTCGGCATTCAACTTGCCGGCCTGTTTGAGCACCCAGCATTTTCTGTTGGTGTGGCTGGCTGGTTTATCGGGGGTGCCGTGAATTTGACACGAGCGATCGAGTATGCAGTCCAAACTGGACGGGCCCGGATTGCTTCTTTTGAACGGCTTTTTCCGCTGACCGGATTTAGAGCCACTGAATCCGGCATTGACTGCCGTGTCTTTGGCGTTGTTGCCATTGTTGCGGCGCTTGTGACTGTTGCGACGTGGCCTGCCCTTGCTATCTTTGGCATCTGGATTGCCAGGATTTCTCGATGTGTTGTTGCTGCGAGCCAGCCAGCTGTCCTCGCCCGCACAAAAGCGGGTCATGAGTGTCGTGAGGGCTGCAATGGACTTCGGCTTCTCTTGGCCGAGGTGTCGGGCGAGCCACTCGTCCCGGATGTTATGCTTAAATGCCGCTAAGGCCTCGGCATCCGGACAGTCGACAATTTGGTTCTTTTTAATTAGGAACCGAGTCCAGAATTTCCTGGCTGATTCCCCTGGCTGTTGGGTTATGTGACTCAAGTCATCGGCATCCGGTGGTCGCACATAACTGCCCTGGAAGTTGTTCAGGAATGCGTCTTCCAAATTCTCCCAACTGCCAATGGAGTTTGCCGGCAGGCTATTCAGCCAATGCCGAGCTGGACCTTTGAGTTTTAGTGGGAGGTACTTGATGGCATGTAGATCGTCACCGCGGGCCATGTGGATGTGGAGGAGGAAATCTTCAATCCATACCGCGGGGTCTGTTGTACCATCATATGATTCAATGTTCACGGGTTTAAAACCTTCTGGGAATTCGTGATCCATTACTTCGTTAGTGAAGCATAGGGGGTGTGCGGCGCGTCTGGGCCGGGCTATGTCACGACGCAGTTCATACGAGTCTTGTCTGCTGTATTCGGCCCGGCCGGATTTGCTTTATGTATATCCGGCATGACGGTCGTCGTCACGCGTTGGGGCGCGCCCCCGTGATCCGTAGATCGATCTTGTATGTCCTTCTTTGTTTTCCAATACCTCTCGCAGGTCCTGCGTGTTGCCCTGGGCCTTGGTGTTTTTGTTTGACTGGCGATGGGGTGCGGACTGGACTTTGGGCTGATATGCCGCTTTGTCTCGGCCACGAGGTGGCCGGTCAGCCGCATCATACACTGGTAGTGTAGGCTTTAATGCTTCCTCCTCGAGTTGGGGTAGCAACCTGCGCTTTGGGTAACTCTTGGTTGGGCGCTCGAGTTCGTATTCCTCGGCTGCCAGGACCTCAGTCCATCTATCCGCTAGCAGATCTTGGTTAGCTTGAAGCTGTTGTTGCTTTTTCTTCAGGCTTTTTGCTGTGGCTATAAGCCGGCGCTTGAAGCGCTCCAGCTCGACGGGATCCTCCGGCACGATAAGGCTCACCTTGTCTTCGGAGAGGGGCATGTACCTATCATCCTTTGATTCTTCGTCTGCTGCCTGTTCTTTAGGGCTAGCTTGCCCATCCTCCTGCTCGAAGCCTGGCTGGAGGGGATTGTCTTCGTCTTCGGCACTATCCGCAGCGTTATTGTCTCTTGTGCCAGTATTGCTGCTTTTGCTATGGCGGGGCTTAGAGCGGCGCCGATGACGCCGATGCTTAGATTGCTTCTCTAGGGGATTATCCTCCGTTGCCTTATTGCCATCTGTTTCTTTGGGGGTGTCCCCCGTGTATATATCATATGATAAGGTTGCAATCCAGCGCCCTGTGGGCGGTGGTTCCTGTTCTTCTCCTGCATCGTCGTCCATACCGTCGATGTCTTTGGAGTCGAAATCGAGCATGTCGGTTAAGTCGTCGACAGTGGCTATTAAGTGGGTGGTGGGTGGGGAATGAATTTCTTCATCATCCGTTTCCCACTCAAGCCGGACATAGTTCGGCCAAGGGTCTCCTGACAAGGAGAGAGACATCAATGCATTTAGCACGTCGCCCAAGGGCAAGTGCTGAAAGATATCCGCGGAGGTAAACTCCATGATCCTTGCCCAATCAAATTCGATAGGCACGGACACAGGCGGTTCGGAGCCCGTGACCGGGGTCGAATCCAAGGGTCCGGCAACACAGGTCTCATAGGAGCTAAAGTCAGTATTCGGCTCTATCGCCGTTGAGTGTGCGGCCTCCATGGCGGGATCCATCCACCCGTCCTCGGACGGCGCGATCTGCTCCGGATTGAGGACCGGAGTAGCCACAGGTGTGATCTCCCGAACACCGTCCAACGGCAGAGCTAAGTCATGCTCGTCATGACCGTGCGGCGCACCTGACACGGGCTCGAATCCGTCGAAGATCAAGTCTCCTCGGATGTCAGCAGTATAGTTTAAGTTTCCAAACCTGACCTGACGGCCAGGGGCGTAGCTCTCGATCTGCTCCAGATGATCAAGCGAGTTGTCCCACAGTACGAAGCCGCCAAATACGAAGATCTGTCCAGGGAGAAAAACCTCACCCTGGATCGCATCGTTACCGATGATCGAAGGAGCCATCAAGCCTTTATCATGACGGCACAGTGGAACTCTCAATGAAAGCACCAATGTCGGTGTCAAAACCGGCGGATCTCGGGTAGGGGTTCCCGAACTGTGCATCTAAGGCGGAGGGTAACAGGAGGCGGGGGACACAATGTTTACCCAGGTTCGGGCCCTCTCCATGGAGGTAATAACATACTTCCTGCTTGATTGATCTTGATGATATGAGTATTACAGGAGTTGATCTACCACGAGATCGTAGAGGCTAAACCCTAGAAGCTAGCCTATGATTATGATTGTTGTTGTCCTACGGACTAAACCCTCTGGTTTATATAGACACCGGAGGGGGCTAGGGTTACACAGAGTCGGTTACAAGGGAGGAGATCTACATATCCGAGCCAAGCTTGCCTTCCATGCAAAGGAGAGTCCCACCCGGACACGGGACGAAGTCTTCAATCTTGTATCTTCATAGTCCAACAGTGCGGCCAAGGTATATAGTCCGGCTGTCCGAGGACCCCCTAATTCAGGACTCCCTCAATGGGTTCCTGGGATCCGGTGGAGGTGGGGTCGCCGCTTCTCCCCGCGCTGCCGGGTGCAGGATCTACAACAGGCGTCGCCACTGGCGAGAGCCTCATCTTCTTGGCGCTGGGGTGAGCCGACTCCATTTTCCTCGACGGCGTCGCGTCGCGCTCACGGATTTGAGCAGAGTAAAGAATGACGAGCCTAGTTGTACTGCGAGTGAAGAAGAAGGGGAGCTGGGGTTTTTCTGTAGTAGTGAGGAAGAAGGGGAGCTAGGGTTTTCTGTAGGAGTGAGGTGGGGAATTTGGGGGTACGAGTGGAGCGAGCTGACGTGATGTGGGTGGGAGTGTGCTGGGTCTGGGTAGCGCCTCTCATTCAGTAAATACATGGACTTTTGAATTGATTTTACTATTTACTAGTGTGGATGGGCTGTTTTGTCTTGGGCCCAGAGAAACCATTACTACTAGTACAGTGGAGACACTCTACAGCTACCCAGAAAAATAATTACTACTAGTAAAGTGGATACAATACCACTTCTGGCTCCTCCTAGGTCATCAAAACGTCTCCCTCTACTGAATGCCATTATACTTTTGTTCACCGATATGCGGGCCATGCAGCGCGCGGGCCCAAATGCCATCCACCAAATTAGAAGGCACTATGCAGGCGGAGAGTCACCCCGGTCATAGCGCGGCAATAACGAGCCATCGTATCACAAAACCCCACCTCCCTGCAGTCTAAGTTTGACGGACGAAGCAACCATCATTTCACTCTTCGCTGAATCCCCTTCTCCCTCACCGTCTTCAAGAAAGGCAACACTCGCATCTGCCACTGTTCTTCTCTCCCAACGAAGGGAAGGTAAGCGCATCCGTGATGTTGGTATATTTTTGTTCAGAGAAAAAAAGAACTTTTGCAAAGCAGTAACCGATCCTCACTCTCTTTTTTGTTTCATTGTCATTGCGATTGTGTTTTCCTTTCAGTGGTCTCCTAGTATTCGTCAGTTTCATGATGGACCAACGAGAACCAGGCAAAGATCTGCCAATATTGGAGCAGACGCAGGAGGCCGATCCCCACGAGACAGAGAGCTCCAAGAAGATGGAGGCAGCC
>NC_057802.1:145506517-145516580 GCF_018294505.1 Triticum aestivum
TGATTTTCTTCTTTGCCGATCTCGATTGTGGTTTTTCATCTAAGTATGTGGTGATGAATAATGCAAAATTTTATTAGCTTCGATGCCATGCTATACATAGTGGTTTAAATAACTTGTGTTTCTTATACTGGAAAGTAATTCAAAATTTGTTTCTATTTCAATTAGAGCCTTGATGCAGATAAGGATTGTGTGGTTGTACATGTCAGTCACTATGAGGCGGATGACCTGAATGTACGCACTGGGAAAACCGAGTTTTTAGGCTGTTGGATCCTGGAAGCCATTTGCGCTTGTACCAATGAAGAGTTGTATTCCAGCCTCACTGTTGTCAGGCGTGTTGTCCAGGGTGTACTGAAGCACAAGAAGTTCAAAGTTACTCCTTTGTTTGTGAGGCATACTGTTCTTGTCAAGCTTACGCAGGAAGATGACGTGGCATGCCTCCACAAACAAGTTTATGAGTGGCAAGGCCGCAAGGTTGTCTTAATGAAGGTTCACAGGATTGAGCTGCTGCCGGACATCCTCGATGATGTTCATGGCAAGGTCCGTCTTGTGTCCAGCCCAAATAAGATCGAGGCATGAAATACGTGCCCCAGCTACTGTTTAATAGTAGTTTGGATTCTGTTTAATTATCTGATCCTTGCCTGTTATCGAGCCCTTTGGGGCTAGTACTATGTCTTCATCCGTCTATGGGAACTGCTGCTACTTGTGTGTGCCCGTGAATCATCGTAATTGTTTCCGAAACAGATGCGTCCTCACTAGTTTTATCATATGAGCAGTGTGTGTTTTGATGAAATAGAGTACTCGTTCGAGAACTGTGCGCCGATGTATACATAAGTACTTGTAAACACTGTTGGTGCTATCCCACTTGTAAGCAGTTGTGCAAAACACGGCACATTGGCTCAGCTCGCTTCAACACTAGGCTATCGACCAGCTAACAATCAACAATCTGTTGTCTGACATAGAAGTAACTATGTATCTTGTTACAGTGGTTCATGCAGTTAACTAAGGCCACAATGTAAATTCCAAACGTTCACACGCTAGTCCAGCATTCATGTGTAACACTCACATTAAACTCGGCTTCATAAAAAACTTGAAAAGCATAAGTTAAGCAATTTTATACATCTCAATGATTCATAGAACATAACAAACATATACTAGTTAATAGCAAAAGACAAAGTTGTGAGAAGGTTTACAAATCAGGAAAAAACAAGCAAGGCTTCTCTGAGCAAAGGGCCTCCCGGCAGGCTTAAATTTCCTAGAGTTCACTCTGGTTTTTTCTTGTTGCCACCATCTAGGGTTAGGTTTTCTCGTTCCAGAATAACCAATTATAATTGTGTTCTCAGCTGGAATGCTGAACTGAAGCATGTAGTGTACTGACCAGCTGAAAGTCTTGTGCATTCCACTAAATTTAAGCGCCGCTATTTGCAGAAATAAGCAGACCACAATGCCTATTGTCCGCGCACCTGTCCCAAAAACCTCCATGCAGCCGTGCCAGCTTGTCCTCGGTCCATGGATGAACTGGAAGAAAGTGCATTCCGGACTAGGATGCAAATGTTTTTGCTCGTCCCTGCACTGCAATCAGGAAGTAAAACGTTTGAATCAGCTTCTTTTAGATTGCCTTGGTCATTCTACCTAGTAACTACCAATGTAGGAATACCTGGAAGACGGGTGGTGAGACGACGGCAACGAGGGATAGCCATCTCATTTTGTGCAGTTCTACTAAAACTGAGGTGTGTGCTTTTGATTGCGCGGATAGAAACGATACGGAGATAGACATCCCGAAATGATATGGAGACAGACATCCCTGTTTGTGCAAATACAAAATACGGTTATTTAAATAGTGACAGATATTTGCAGTGGTGTATGATTAACAGCAGCATCTATTGTGTTATAATTGGCACTAGATTGACAGTATGAAAGTGTCCTTAAGTAAGTAGCATCACATCACATCAACACTGCCACTAGATTAACATGCAGAACAATAGCATTAGTATTACTGTCATGAGAGTAGCACATGGTCCGTAAATGTGCAATCAAATTTGTGCAGTTCCTCTAGGATGAAGCAATGTTAGCGGTGTGAGATTTAAGTCTAACTGCAAAAACACAATTCATGGGAAATAAAGCAAGACGGAAGCACTTCATAAAATAGTGGTGGCATTGCTTCAATTTATCGACGGCACTAGACCATTACTTATAGTGACATTAGGTGGCATTGCTTAGTGCTTCATGTGATTTTACATTAACGGTAGTGATATGGGCGTAGGGACAGCAGAGGCATAAAGTGGTGAGGCAGATGTGGTTGCCGAGAGCGGCAAGCACTCAGGCAGCATGTCTGCATTTGTCCCATTTTTGATCTCCTCGGCGACATTTTCCTATGTGAGCACAGGAAATCTAGACCTTCTCATTCTCATTTGCGTTGTACCCCCAACACTCGTCACTTTCTTTCCTTTTTCAACCAAGAGATAGGTCCATGTCCCCCCACCCTTCGCCATCCACCATGCTTTCTTTGTCTTTTCAACCAAGAGACCGGTTGGGTAGCCAGTATCTACTACTTTCCCCCGTTTCCTCTTAGAACCAAGTCCTATATTAATGCTACAACTTTCCCACTTTCTTCCCTGTTTGAACCAACTCTTAGAGTCGACTGTATGAACTAGCTTTACCTCTAATAATAGTAAAAGTCTAGGTGGCTTTGGAACAGCGGACGGAAGTAGAAAAGATCCACACGAAGCCAAGTGGGGAGCTGGGGCAGTAGAGCAAGGCAGGTTTCGAAGGAATATATACCTGAGGGTCGTCGGCATGTGGCAAAGACGGCGTCGGGAGGCCGCATCTTAGCCACAATACCGCAGGGAGGAAGAAGGGGTCGGAGGCCCTCTGGAGCCGGCGCTCTCTCGGAGACAACGGCACAGCCGCCGATCAGTACACGCGGGTAGCCGTTGGTCTCCTCCCTCGCCGCCGACGACAGCATGAACGATGCACCTACACCCCTGCCGCGGTCGAGGTTGTCCGGCCGGATTTGTGACCAGCCGTGAGCTGAGAGAGAGTGTGGCCACCTATGTCTTGCTTAGATCTGGAGAGCATGAGAGAGTGAACGAGAGGAACCCTAGTAAAGCAAGCGCTAAGGCTCCTTCTTATATATATAGTGGAGTGATTTTGTTGTACCAGCTTCAAAAAAATGCGCTCCTATGTGTACCCGCGAGTGGGTGTGAGAGAACTAGTGCGTGCGTGCGCCGCTTCTCTTCATGAGAGTACAATATACTATGCCCAAAGAATGTTCGCCACAAGAGTAATAGTATAAGTGTGTGACATGTGAGCTAAAATAAAATGTGTGTGATGTGTTTTGTTTTTTAGACGTTCCGAGGGTAGGGTGTGAAGAGCACATATGTGTGTGACGTCTACCTGCAGATAGACGGTGAGTGCGAGAGGAATCGGGAGGGTGCGTGTGCGTGAGAGAGAGGGGGCATGTATCAATGCAATGCATGTGTCGGTGAATCATTATCCAACAAACGTTCGCCACAAGCCTTTTCCTGACGAACGCCATAAGAACCGTTAGATCGGCATCCGACAGTGTCAGTTTTGCCATGTCATTTAACAGAACAGCCACTCCTCCTACACACAAATCTACCACTTGAGTGTTAGCAACTGCTGTATGCTCCCTCCGTTCCAAAATGCAGTGCATATAGCTTTATTGAACATTCGAACCTCGCAAACTTTTACCTAGTTTTCGTGTACCAAATTGCACATGTAGAATACCCTGTATATATCATTTCATTCATCTTCGAGAGGTAACTATAAAGATGGGGGAGGAGTCTACAAAGAAAGACCATCGTATCACCTGCAGCAATTTCAACCATCCTTTGGTGTGGAGGAATATCATAGGAACTCTATATGATATGATTTTTATAGGATTTTTTTCCTTTAGAGTCAATTGGTTCATAGGAATAGATTCATATACTCCACATTTCAAAGGAAATAAACATGATATCATTTCTATAGCTTTAGAGCCACTTGGTTTATATGAATGGATTCCTATACTCCCATAGTTTCCAAGGAAAATAAACATTAGCGTATATTCAGTAGAAAAGTTCCTATGATATGAACCAAATTACATCTCTTTTCTAATCCCTCCTCATAGGAATTGAGATACATGTCATCTCTAGATTCAATAGAAAAGTTCCTATGATGTCCACCAAATGACATCTCTTTTCCAATCCCTACTCATAGGAATTGAGATACTCCATGTCATCTCTTTCCCTACAACTTCCATGTATACATGCATCTTCTATTCCTAAATAGCTAGTACAACCCACTAGTAGCTTTTTTCCAAGACATGCAACTATGGCACAAGAACTATATAGTGTGCGAATAACTTGAAAGATGGTCGCTAGATGAAGCTAATCGACAGTGCAGAGATGGCAAATCCGAGCACTTTTGGCCGTTGGATATCATCAACATTCCACCAGATCTGCCACATGTACAATTTAGAAGACTCCATGGTTGAACTTAAGCATAATGCACAAACCTCAAAACACAAGCACTTCTCCTTTGTTCTAGAATCTTTCGTATCATAATTAATTTTTTTTCTAAATGAATTGCTATTATTTGTTTTTTACTTTATGCTTTACAATGCACAACCCCATGAATCTTAACATTTTCTAAAACTAATTGATTTTGAATGAGATGAACTATAAGAACCAAACGAACATCTACATCATGCATATATGACTCAAAGCTTTACATGCTATAGTGTGTATTTATTCATAATTTGGTTTCGAAATCTCATGCGTTCAATGCATGTGTACCTTACTAGTTTTGAGTAGAGTAGCAAATTTCACGCGGCCCCGGGTATATCAAAATGCAGGGCCCATGCATCATTACCTTTCGGTCGAACCTACGTCCACAATTTTTTGTACGTACTATATCTCCACTGGTCCCCGAACCCAAAATGTTGCCTCGTTCCCCTAAAACCATGCGGCCCACACATATTTAAGGCGTCGACTTGAACTCAATCCCTCTCCCGTTTACTATGACGTGGCCCCACACTCCCTAGTAGTACTCCTACAAACCCTACCGCCGCACGCATCATCGGTTTTCTTCAAGAGGACGAGGGAGAAGCCGATTTGTAGTGGAGGCGCTTTCAAAAAAATGATCTGTAGTGGAGACCCCTACCCTAGGGTGCCCTAGGTAGCTTCCGCACGCATCATTGGTTTTCTCTTTTCTTTATGCTCTTGCGCCCTAGAGTGAAATGATGGTTGCTTCTTCCGTCCAGCTTAATGTGGGAACAGTGGGGCTTTGTGATTTGACCCCTCATCGCTCATTTTCTACTACTGCGGCGCTACGACCGGGGTGCCTCCAATTCCAACTGCTGCTCCGAACTATAATTTGGTGCATCACACGTGGAACAAGACGGTGGATGAGCCACATGTCGGCCAAAGGGGTCCTGTTAAGTGTGTCGCCATTTCGTGTGCGGACTGACCCTGCTTGAGTCGCTACACCAACACGACAGGTGCAGCCTACCACTTGGTTTTGCTCCTTGGTGAATCCCGACTATACTGATCTAAAAAGTTACATACTGAACTACCCTCTCTGTCTCTTTTTGTTAGACGTCTCGGTTTATAGGGCGTGCACGTAGTTCTAGGTCATCCATTTGACTAACTTAATCTGAGTTACTATGTCACAGAAATTATATCATTGGATTATTAAGCGGATGTAGTTTCTAAACATATACTATACATCACATATATAGCCAGTTAAATTCTCAACCTAGAACGACGTGCATGCCATGTAAACCGATACGGAGGAAGTATAGTAGTAAAAATGAGGCGATTTTACCGAGCGATCGGCTGGGGAGCATGGCCTGTCATGCGGTCCCACGTGTCATGATGTACCAAGGCGATGCGCGTGTCCCTCTTGAGGCAGAAGCAATACTATGTGGTTTGAGATGATGGCGAACCGAAGTGTGAAATAATGGTTGCTTCGTCCGTCTGGGAAGGTGCGGCATTGTGATTTGACGTCTCATTGCTCATTACTACTACTACTGGGGCGGTACGACTGGGGTGCGTCCCCCCTGCTGTTCTGCACTGTTATTTGGTGCTTGACACGTCGAACCGGTTGCTATATGTCCCACATGTCGGCGACAGGAACTATAGAATTCATGAAAGCGAGTGTCGACGGAGGAGTACAAGACACGGCTTGGGTTTTTGCTGCTTCGCGCGATCCATCGATACAAACCCGGACTAAAAAAAGGCGAGGGCGGGTCTTTTCTCGTGCTGTAGGCAGGGGAGTTTGGCATAGTCTGTTCGACGCAAGGAGGCGGGAAGGGAAACAAGCAAATAAAGGTTGAGCGACTTAGTTTTGGGAATATCTGATTTTACGGAGTACGTACCCACTAGGGTTTATAGGGCTCATCTAAAAAACATTCGTTTTTCCGTTTTATAAGTCTCAATTCTACTACTGGTAGTAGTACCATCACATGTTGGATTTCGAGGTGCGTTAGATCAACCGATGCAAGCAGTGTCAAGAGAAAACTCACCAATGCATGTAGAAGTTCATGGAAATTTAGTGGTCATTCATGCATTCATTCTAATTAATGCCTCGGTAAACATAACTTCTTGAGAAAAACGAGTGTACTAATTACTTGTGCAAACTAGGAGTACAAAATTAATTCGACCACTCACCGTCTACCTTGGTTGGAGAAATTTTGAAATTGAGCCATAAACTGGAAAGGAGGGAGTAGTAACTTTTGTCTCGATTACTATTTGTGGCCTTGTATAGATGCAAAATGTATTTTTTTTATAGTGGCCTTGTATAAGTAAATGGAGGGAGTAGTAAAGGACATATATATTCCAAACAATATGATAATCTCTCTAACCAAGGTAGTAGGGACGAGGAGTAAACGGAGGGAGTAGTAAAATTTTCTCCATGTCCTGCGAGCCACCGCGCGCGTGGGCGAGGGAGTAGGCGTAAGGCGTAGTAAGCAAGCTTCACCTCATCCTGCGAGCCACGGCTCCCGTGGGCAGGAGAGACAGCGTACTAAGCAAGCTTCTCCTCATTCTGCGAGTTGACGGGACACATCAAAAGTACTCAAGTGCATAGAGCCTTGCCTCTAAGGTAGGCCCCACATGGTTTGCCTCTTTTTTAACATAACGCGTCAAGTTGCAATTTGTTTGTTCACCCGTGGTAGACGATCCTCCCTCCATCTAGTGGACAACCAGTACATGTGTCAAGTTACCACGTGGGCTGCCTTTTCGTACAGAAATGAGCTCCACCGTGTACCCGCGCGGGTGTGGTTGGGAAAGAGACGAGAGTACGTGCGCCGTGCGTGCACCTCTTCTCTTCGTGCACGTCCCCCACCTACGTGGGTGTGTGTGAGAGGGACTACAGAGATACAAACCTAGACATAATGCGCCATCCATCCCCATGCCTCCGCCCAGTCCGACCACCAGTCACCACCACGCCCCACTCCTCCTCACCTTATCTCTCATCTTTCTCCCTCCATTTCTATATACAAGGCCACTATCAAAATTACAATTTGCAGATATAAAAGGCCAGTAACACTAATCGATGCAATATTAATGGTGTTTGCCTTGTAGTACTACTAGCAAAGGAGGACATTAATTGTCCCTTGCATGCATGCGGGAGTGTGAGCATTGGCTTGATGTGCATGAAAGTGAAGAATACACATTAATTTACACGGCAAACAAGGAAACAAGGTGGCTTGCAACATTGAGTTAGAAGATATTAATTTTTGCCTTGGTACCTTTAATATGGGTTTGTGGCCTTGTATACAAAAATGGAGTCCGATAAAATTCTCGAGATACCATTTATCCGATAAAATTTTCGAGAAATCATTAGTTTTTACAAAATGGGATTACTCCTGCATGGGTCAATCACAACAGGTGTTCTGTAAAAAATGCATCTTAATGTTCCGCGCAATGCACGGGCATGTTGCTAGTCCATGAAAACAACACATGGCAAAATTCCACGGTGAACGAGGGATTTGAATCTGTTGGGAGGGGCTGTTTGGATCTTGCCCGGGGTAGCCAAAATATTGGCGACCCTTTTGTCCACTGGTGCCTTTGCCACCGTTGAACGAGGAATGGCTCGGGTTCTCATGCATCCTCCAGCGCGCACGTTGGAGACGAGCTTGCACGAGCTGTGTTCTTTTTGTCCCACCACGCCGCCCGAGCCGCCCGCAGACTGACCGGCGACCCGCAAATTACGCCATCCAACCGTAGCCGCACACATTATGACAGAAAGTCAACCAACCGGACGAAATTCACGCAAACACGGCGATATTTCATATAAACGAACGACGGAAATCATATAAGATACCGGATTTTCATACAAACATGACGGATTTCATTACATTCAAATGAACTACGCGGTGCTAGTTCTAGACAGCACAGGTATATAATACCTGGCCTAAATGGTCGCCCGCCGATCGATTTGTGTTCCTCATGTCCGGCAGCACGATCACCGGACTACCGGGAGCCCCAGAGGTATATGCGGGGTCGACGAAGGTCCTCGCAACAAAAGGATCCGGCAAGACACTTGTTGTGTACGCTGGCGTCGCCTCCGTGGTGGCCTTCATGGGACCCAAGCGGCTGCGGCCTCCCGTGTTCTACTTCTCCTCGATGATGGCAGCGGACGCGGAGGCGCTGGCCACCGACTCGTCGCCCTCCACGCACCCGGCTTCTGTCGCTGCTTGCACGACGCGGCCGCCGGCATGGGAGTCTCGGCCACAGAAACGGGAGACGCGGTACGAGGCGGCGGCGTGGACGGCAGCAACGACGCCCGTGCGCCGCTCCTTGTGGAGCTGGCCTGGAGCGGCGAGTTGTTGAACCGCGCGCCGGCTTGGGGCGGCAACTGGCTCCGTCGGGAGAGGGGAGGGAGGTGGATCAGCAAGCTGCATAGCTCGTATCCGGCAGGCTCGGCGGGCCACCCAGCCGACTTGGATGCGGAATAACTACTCTTCGTAAGCCATTGTAAGAGTGGACAAAATGGTGAAGGAGGAGATAGGGGAGCCGCGGAGGTGTGCGATTCTTGGCCGGCGTTTGGCCTCGTTTAAATAGGAGATTAAATAGACGGCGGACGGGAGGAGCTCGGCCGGCGTTGCATTTAATGTCGGCCCGGTCATGAACGGACGTGTGTCCAGAGTGGGTTTCTCGGCTTCCACACGGGCGGGTTTCATGGAGGCGTTTGAATGCGGCAAGGAGGCGTGTTCAGCCGGGCGTGTAGCAAGTGGCACCCTCGACTCTGACGTAGGACAGCGCGCCGTTCTTCCACTGACGTGTGGGCTCTTTGGTACATGGCCTGTATGTCAGTGACCCAACGCAGGCAGCGCACAGCAGAGGAACCTTTGGTGGGCCAGGGCGGTCAGAAGCGGGCATTTCATAAACCGATGATTGTTCATTGAGTGTGACGTCATCCTTTTCATGTAGATAAGCTTACTATGTTGATAGCCCGTTCGATACGTTGTGATTCATAAAGACCGCTACAAACATCAATGTTCTGCTTATCACAGATAAGATTGATTAATACATGTAACAATCCATGTCCTTAACAAAGGGTGCATGCACATATAGGTTGAGCGTGTGTCTTGCGTCGTGTGCTGTGTGCATGAAGGCGCGCGAGTGTTACGTGCGTGCAAGGGTACGTTTCAGTATTGCATGCATGTGCGCGTGCGTGCGTGTGTTCGTGAGTGCATGTGTACGCGCAGTGTTGCACGCCTGCATGCGTGCGTGTGTTCGTTATGTCTACGTGTCAGTGTTGCACGCCCGCATGCGTATGTGTCTTGCGTGCGTGCATGTGTACGTGCGGGGTGAGGCTACACATCAGTCGACTGACTTTTTCATCTCTGGTCATTAGATTTTCCAGCCGTTGGATACGAAATCAAGGGCCTGCAGTTTATCACCAAACTCCACCCCCCTGAGCCGCCCGCCACCACCGGCCGAACCGACGGCCCCCACCGCCCGCGGCCGGCCCGCGCCGCCACGCCGTCCCGCCCGCCCCGAAACCACTCCTCACCGCCGGTCCGCCACCGCACCGGCCATCCCTCTAGGCCCCC